>NC_057795.1:110718296-110728879 GCF_018294505.1 Triticum aestivum
CGTAAAAACAAACACAGCGACCACCGCAACACGGACGAAGCACAAGCACAGGGAGACCAGAGAAATCTCGCACCTTCCTCCCCAACAGCCGCCGCCGTCGCCGAATCCCAGCACGGGAAGCTCCAGGAAACACAGACCCGCCCGAGAAGAGCTAGGGCCCTCCTTCCGCTCCCTCCGGCGGAGATCTACGGCCCCATTGCTCGCCTCGCGCAGCAGTAGGGTTTTTGAGATTCTGGGATGGGCTTTCCCCTGATTTTTCGCAGTGTCTGGTGGCGGAGGGGGCGAGATTGATGAGGGGAGGGGAGAGAGAGAACGGGAATGAAATGAGGAGATGGTTGGGGAGCTGGGTTTCGAAACTGAAATGCTGGCGCGTGGGCCCCGGCGGCGTCAGCGCGCGGCAAACTCCGAAATTTTTCTGGGCTGCTGTGCGGCACGTGGCCGTGCGACGGATTGGATCCCTGTTCCGTGTACGCGTAGCGTAGGGCTGTGGTGGTGCCGCCGTGTTAATGCCGCGACGGTAAGGGTAAGCTTTTTACCGTCGCATTCTGTACAACCGTGTTAACGTACGGTACGCTCAGTTTGTACCGTGGGTGCAGCCGCGAGCTCTCCTTACCTAGACTGGTGTTTGTCAGCATAGCATCACAACTCGGCTGACATTATAGTTGTTTGATAAATTAGCAATTATTCGATTGATTAGTTCGTAAATAAATCATGAACATATCATTAATATGTTTAAACTCGTGGAAGATGTGGCGGCGGCGGAAGCTAGAGGACTACGCGATGGACTCCTACCCGCGAATGAAGTCGGTTGCAACAAAAGTGTGTGTTGAGGCCGATTGTGTGGAGGTCATCGAGATCATGCAGAACGGCAGGAATTCGCATGGTCTGGCAGCGGCATTTTACGAAAAATGCTCCTTGTTAGCTAGTAATTTTATTTCCATAGTTTTTACTCATGCCCTCGTTAATCCAGTGTGGCGACAGATTTGTTGGCTAGAAATTCGGAGGTCTCTTAAACCATTGTTTGGAAATCAGAGCCCCTGGGTTTCCTAGTGGATGTTTTAACAAATGATGTATCACTTTTTCTCATGAAAATATAAACGACCATGATGGCATTCCCTAAAAAAACTTGTGAGCATGTAGCATAGAGCGGCTACACCTATCTAAACGGCTAATACAACTAACATAGGAATAAATATGAGATGGATGAACGGAATATACCCTTCATTTGGCCAGGTCAAAGCTGCTGCAACGATGACAACGTTCTCATCAACCTTCTTCTGGGCATCAGAGCTTCCAGTCAAGGTGATGTCAAAAGAGGTTGAGCACATAATTAAAGTTGAGGAACAACAATGAGAACTCGCTCATGAGACACTCCCTAAGAACCTGATGGCCCCTTCTCCCGGTGCACGGTCAGAAAAGGGTTTCGAAGGCCTGCTCCCCCGTGTGTGATGTACGAGATGAGAAGCCATGATCCTTGTCAGCAATGCTCCCCTTGTGGAGAGGACATGAGGCTGGGAGAAGTGATCCAGTACAAGCATCATTGATTCTCTTCTCGAGAGGACATGCAACGCAACATCTGCTTGCGGCTGCTGGAGAAGAGGAAGGAGAAGAGCTGCAACCCTTGTCGACGAAGAAGAGGATGTAAGCATGTGCTCAAGGAAAGAATGGGGAAATGTAAAGTGTTGGGGAACGTTGCAAAAAATAAAAAATTTCCTACGGTTTCACCAAGATCCATCTATGAGTTCATCTAAGCAATGAGTGATAGGAGAGAGATGCATCTACATACCACTTGTAGATCGCGTGCGGAAGCGTTCAAGAGAACGGGGTTGAGGTAGTCGTTCTCGTCGTGATCCTATCACCGGAGATCCTAGCGCCGAACGGACGGCACCTCCGCGTTCAACACACGTACGGTCAGCATGACGTCTCCTCTGTCTTGATCCAGCAAGGGGGAAGGAGAGGTTGATGAAGATCCAGCAGCACAACGGCGTGGTGGTGGATGCAGCAGGACTCCGGCAGGGCTTCGCCAAGCTACTGCGGGAGGAGGAAGAGGTGTAGCAGGGGGAGGGAGGTGTCAAGACTTAGGTACGGCTGCCCTCCCTCCCCCCTCCTTTATATAGGCCCCCAGGGGGGCGGCGGCCAGGGCGGTGGAGTGCCCCCCAAGGCAAGTGGGGTGCGCCCCCCACCCTAGGGTTTTCAACCCTAGGCGCAGGGGGGGCATGGGGGGGCGCACCAGCCCACTAGGGGCTGGTTCCCCTCCCACTTCAGCCCATGGGGACCTCCGGGATAGGTGGCCCCACCCGGTGGACCCCCGGGACCCTTCCGGTGGTCCCCGTACAATACCGGGTGACCCCGAAACTTTCCCGATGGCCGAAACAGCACTTCCTATATATAATTCTTTACCTCCGGACCATTCCGGAACTCCTCGTGACGTTCGGGATCTCATCCGGGACTCCGAACAACATTTGGTTTGCTGCATACTCATATTCATACAACCCTAGCGTCACCGAACCTTAAGTGTGTAGACCCTACGGGTTCGGGAGACATGCAGACATGACCGAGACGGCTCTCCGGTCAATAACCAACAGCAGGATCTGGATACCCATGTTGGCTCCCACATACTCCTCGATGATCTCATCGGATGAACCACGATGTCGAGGATTCAAACAACCCCGTATACTATTCCCTTTGTCAGACGGTATGTTACTTGCCCGAGATTGAACGAGGTATTGAGATTCGATCGTCGGTATCCCAATACCTCGTTCAATCTCGTTGCGGGCAAGTCACTTTACTCGTATCGTAATGCATGATCCCGTGACCATACACTTCGTCACTTTGAGCTCATTATGATGATGCACTACCGAGTGGGCCCAGTGATACCTCTCCGTAATACGGAGTGACAAATCCCAGTCTCGATCCGTGTCAACCCAACAGACACTTTCGGAGATACCTGTAGTGCATCTTTATAGTCACTCAGTTACGTTGTGACGTTTGGTACACCCAAAGCACTCCTACGGTATCCGGGAGTTACACGATCTCATGGTCTAAGGAAGAGATACTTGACATTGGAAAAGCTCTAGCAAAACGAACTACACGATCTTATGCTATGCTTAGGATTGGGTCTTGTCATCACATCATTCTCCCAATGATGTGATCCCGTTATCAACGACATCCAATGTCCATAGTCAGGAAACCATGACTATCTGTTGATCAACGAGCTAGTCAACTAGAGGCTCACTAGGGACATGTTGTGGTCTAAGTATTCACACGTGTATTACGATTTCCGGATAATACAATTATAGCATGAATAAAAAACAACTATCATGAACAAAGAAATATAATAATAATCATTTTATTATTGCCTCTAGGGCATATTTCCAACATAAAGACGGGGCGAGGTGAAGGGGAGGTGGGTATAATAACCATGTTCACGCGGTTCATGAAGGGAGTGAATGGTTTTTAAAGAGCATTCACCCGGAAAACAACCCTAGCGCACGTCAGTTCAATAGAGTTTAGGTATATTATTCTCCACCTACGCCTTGATTGTGTGAAAAGGAGTTTGATTAACAAAGGAACTGGGAGTAACTACACAACCACTCTTGTTACTTCCTCCGTTCACTATTATAAAAGTTTTAATATATTTTTTTCTAATCGGATGCATATAGATGAATTTCAGTGTGTGTTTGCTCCCTCATTTCGGTATGTATGTACTCCATATTGAAATATGCACAACATCTCAGGGCATCTCTAGCCCGCCCCCTAAATTAGAGAAGTAAACTACCAAATAGACTTTAGTGAAGTATTTTTACCCCTCTAAATTTTGGTCATTTCTAGCCGATCCCTTAAATTTATGGGAGTAAAAATTTGTATTCGCCGAATTGTTCCAATTATAGGACATTGCAACTACATATTAGCACGCATATAAAAACAAACATAATAATTAAGGTTCACACAATTCACAGAATATTACAGATTCATAGTTTACAAACCAAATTTCTATTTCTTCCTCAGATGATGAGGAGTCCTCGAATATCATATCTCGCACCCTCTTTGTCTTCGATTGAAACAATTCGGTTGAATTGAGTTGGCCAAAACAAAATGTGACAAAAAACCCAAAAAAGCTCACCTACGCAAACCGTAAAATACTAGCAAGGCGATGGAGGTGTAACGGTCGACCGACAATTTTGAGCCGAAACTAGCAGGCGACGAGGCGTGGAGATGACCAGCAAAGGTGCGTAAGCACGGCGAGATGTCGGTTAGCCAAGGAGGAAGAAGACCCGAGGCGGTTTTCATCGAATCGGTCAATGCGGCGGCGGTGGCGTTTCAGTTTGACTCTGGCGACTGTGTCAGACTAGGGCAGAAGGGCGACCAAGGCCAAGGGAGGCGACGAGGTAGCGGTAGAGACAGTGGATAGTCGTTGACGGTTGCACCGACTGACGAAGCAATGGACAGTGGGGGTCAAAAAGTGGTCAAGACTTTAGTTGATTGCCTGGAGGCCAAGTATTTTTAGGTGTTGGTAGGGCCGCAGGACCAAAAATTTTGCACGCCTAACGGTTTTCAGGCTTATAATAGTCTTGGCCCCCGCGCAAATTTTGTAGGACTTATAATAGTCCTAAAATTGTTTGAGAAGTAAACTTTTAAGTGGGTGGAGAACTAGATTTTTTTTAGAACGAAGGCTCAAGAAGAGCCTGGCTTTGAATTAACAAAGCCATCAACCGGCCAGGATTACAGAGATTACAACCACGAACCACACAAAGAAAAGGAAAACAAACATGGCAAAGATACAAAGGCGCTGGGAGACAGCTCGCATAGCACACAACCAGCTAGATACCAGATCAACATGAAGCTAATAGCTAGGAGATGCTAGGGACCTCTTGCACACATGCAACCAAGGGGAAGGTAGCTGCCGGCTCAGGGCAAGGAGACGACGACGATGAGAGGCAAGCCATTGCCAGAACACCAGGGGCTTGTGGAGAACACAATCAGACAGTTCCATCGTCAAAGAAGGCCCTTGCCTCCTCGCCTGGCTCGAAAGGCGCCGCACCGTTGAGCGATGGACTAGTTCACCCTAGAACCTGCCTGAATGGCACCCAAGGAAGCCACAGGAGCGGAACGAGGCGTTCCTCACATGTCGACGGCGACTCACCTAGAGCCAAGCAGCCCCAAAACCGAAGATCGGGCGAGAAAGAGGGTGAGCTGCCAGGATGAAGGGCGACAGCAAGGGCCAAGACCAAAACTCAGAAGCTCTGGCACCCTCGGCGAGCTGGAGAGGGAACCACCGGAGGAGGGGAACCCTATCCCCTCCTTTCCTGGAGATCCATGGCACCGGAGGCCCTCAAGAGCCGCACGAAGAGCACCACCATAGCAGAACCCCACACCAGGGAAGGCATGGCTGCCGCTGGAGACTTGCTGTCGTCGCCGCCGCACACCAAATCGCACCACACCGAAGCCCACCGCCCCACTTGTTCCCGAAAACAACGTCTTCAAGAAGATTACAGTGCCTGGGGCGTCGCCGCCGTCCAACAAAGTTTGGATTTTCACCTGGGAAGCAAGGGGGCATGGGATGGGGAGGACAGAACCTGATCGGCGCCTCCAAGGAGGTGAGTGGTGCCCGCGGGCATCGCCGCTGTCGCACCAGCAAGGCTGGCTAAGGGTTTCCCCCGGTCCTGGAACCCCTCCATCCGCTCCCACCCACCGAAACCAGCCCCCCACGACATAGCAGACCGGATCTGAAGGGGGAGGAACACGCCGCTGGAGAGTTGGTGTGGAGGCGGCCAGATCTGACGCCGCTGAAGCCGGAGCCGGCGCCGAGCCCAGATCCACATCCTCCGGAGGTCTCACCGTCCTCACGGTCAAGACTGCCGGCCCACGCCCGCACCACCAGGAGCCAAAGGGCTGGAGGCGCCACACCAGTCGGGGCCGCCGCCCCAGATCCCGCAGCCCCCCGCGCGCGAGGCGAGGCAGCGAGGACCCCGCCGCCACCGTCATCAGCAGCACACCAAGCTTGCCCGGCGGCTGCCTCCGGTGGCGGCGAGGGGGGGTCGAGGAGGGGGGAGGTGCGGCGGCGGGATTAGGTTTCGCCCCTCGAGTTGCCCGAGCGGGCGACGCGAGGGAGGGGAGGGAGGGAAGAATCCAGGCTCAACTAGATATTTTACACACCTAACGTTTTTAGGGAATTGGCTAGAGATGTCTTTATAATAGTGAATGGGTGATACTTTTATTAAACACTATACAAAGGATAATAGGTGGAATCGTGGCATGTGCTTCACTACGTTACATGCATCGGTTCAGAGGCGTGCAGCTGGTGCGAACACCGTCATCTGTGTAGTAACGAATTCTTTGAAGCTTTTGACTTGATTTTATGGTTTATTAGAAGAACTGGCCATCCAAAGAACTAGGCTGTAGCCTAGTGGCAAGGGAACATAGTGGCTTCTCCAACAACCAAGGTTCGAGCCTCATCAGGGACGATGCTAGTGCCCATGAGTTTCATCTTTTTAGAACTGGCCATCCAGAGGGGACTCTTAGCAGGGCCGTGAGTAATGAATTTATGATGCATTCATATACAGTATGATTTTCGACAAAAGTGCGTTCATATATAATGGGTGCCCTGTGAGGCTCTATGACTGGAACTAAAAACAACACGTGCGTACACAGCCTCATGCCTCATACTGTCATACATGGCCTGGTGTTCACCATTGCTTCTTTTTCTACCGGTAAAGTTCAAGTTCATTTTGTGAAAATTCCTCTAACAAAGAAGAAGTACCAACTTGGGCTCGAAATTTAGCCCATTAAATTCATGGTTTAGGCGCAAATTCCTATTTGACGCGCGTTGCGTCAAAATGTCGACCGAACCCATAAGGATCGAGCGCACTGGGCTGGGCCAGTTTTGTGAACCTTCTGTACTGGTCTTGGGGACCTTCTAGAAGGTTCTCTGAGCCATTTTTTTCCTATTTTTTCCCTTTTTCCCGTTTATTTTTTCTGCTACTTTTTCTTTTTTCACATTATTTTGGTATTATTTTTTCCTTTTTCAATTCTTTTTCAAAAAATGGAATTTCAAAGATCATTTGGAATTTTCAAAATATGATCTTGTTTTTAAAAATGTTCAAAATTTTCAAATTATGTTTGTCTTATTCAAAATTTGTTTGCATTTTTAAGATATTTTTAGTTTTTGTTCTAAATTTAAAAATGTTCCTGTTTTCAAAATTATGCTCGTTTTAACTTTTCTTTTTGTCAAAAAATGTTTGGGAATTTCATTTTTGTTCAAATTTTTTAAAATGTTCCTGTTTTCAAAATTTGTTCATTGAATTTATTTTTGGTGTTTTGAAAAATGTTCAGGAATTCCAAACAAGGTTCCCTTTTTAAAAATTTGATCATAAATTAGAAAATTGTTCATGCGTATAAACATTCGGTACATTCATAAATTGTTCAGGGCTTTAAAAAATGCTCCTGTTTTTAAAAAATCATAGTCACGAAATTGTTGGCGTTTCAAAAAAAAATCACATTTTTTCGAATTTTTTAGAATCTTACAACTGTTACCGGTTTTCAATTTTATTTATAAATAGAAAAATGTTTAGAACTTTCAAAAAATATTCGTGTTTTTGAAAAAAATGTTCAAAATATTTCCATTTTCACAATCTGTTAAAAGTTAAGAAAACTTTGCACTTTTTGCAAAAGTTTAAAATTTTGTCCAAGTTTTTTATAAAATGTTTGGATTCTCAAACTTTATTTGACTTCTAGAAAATTGTTCACAATTTTACAAGAGTGTTCGGATCTGCCAACGTATTTAGTTGTTAAAAGTTTGCGTGGTTCATAGATCACTTACACTAGTCCGTGTCAATTGGTTAGCAAAGCCCGTACAGTCGTACACACAACTGTGATTTCAGTTCCTGTTTGCCGCGCTCCATTTTTTGGAAATTCACACTTAAAACTAAATGCTTTAGTGGGGTTCTACAACAATCGCGCTTCTAGTTATCTCCAGGGGCGATTATCTCAATGGGAAGGAGCGAGTTTATGCAGCCCGAGGTGGTGAACTCGATTCTTCACGGTCGCCTCTTTTTTGTGATTTTCACGTCGCGCGTGCGGCGGGCCGGCCCAGTCGCTCGATCCCTATGCATCGGGCTCCTGTATGACGCAGAATACATCATATAGGAGTCCCGGGTTTAGGCTGGTCAGAGGAACTTGTCCGTTGGGAGCGCATATTCCACGCGCAGCGCCTTGTCACGCCCGCAACAAGACAGAACAAGGTCTCAACTGTCTACCACGAGACACATGTGGTAAGCAATTCAAACAATTAAAAAAAAAGGTCTCAGCTAACTCATCTAGGCCGTGTTCTGCATCATTTTTTGGGGTACATTCTGCATTAAATAGACATGCGCCACACAGGGGCTCCTCCGATTGGGCCGTCCCAACAACAAGTGATACTGCAGGTAACAGACAAGGGACCTCCCACGTGACTAATAGGCAGTGCAAAGCATTAGGAAACTACCAGCATCAAACATGTTTTTTTTCAAAAAAAAGTGAACATTGGAAAATTTGAAGATTTTTTCAAATTTGCAATTTTTTTGAAAACTAGAGTATTTACTGACAACCTCTTTTTTGCATTGAATAATGAACTATCAAGTGAAACAAAAGGACTAACGCGAGATGAAGAGGTAGTCATTTTGTTTCTTTTTACTTTTTTCTATTGGATTTTCTTCTTCTTATTTTTTTCTTTTCTTTTTCCATTTTTTCCTGTTTTCAAACATTGTTCATTTAGTATGTACTGAGTCATTATCCTGTATCAAGTATTCAGTTTCATAATAGGTGTTCCTGAAATTGTTCATGTGGGAGGGCGTCCACGGCTGTAGGTATCAAAGGAAAAATGTATTGAGATAGATACTGTAATATGTCGATGGTATTTTTGTCCATCAAAATGACAATGGTCGTCTTCAGTTATTCTGCAAGGAACAGACTTCCTCGGTCACTAATTCACTGTGGATAACGATCTCAACTTGGATAAACTTGCTCCTTCAAGAAAGAAAAAAAACATGCTGCATTGCTGTAAAATGTCTTCCAAGGACAGAATACCATTCCTTCATCTGAACTGTTCTTGAGAACTGAAGATAATCTACAAGAAACTTGACCCAACACAATGCATCATTACTATTGTCATTTTTCATTACTCGCTGGTGTTCACTTCTGTAGGATTCTAGGATTCACGGGTCATCGCACCCTAACTGTTTTTCATTCCTGCTATAATACAGTAAACACATCAAGAAAGAACTGATCTGATCTTTCTAAAAAAACTCCCCTAATCTAGGGCATCATATGATATTAGGAAAATGAAGATGGAGAATTATGTTGATAAGCTAGTTAATATAAACTGAAGGATTAAGTTGTTGCTGCCACTGCCAAAATGTATGATGCAACAGATGAAGTATTACTGCACTAACATAACTAAAAAAACAGCAGAAATTGAGCAAGTGACACTTCTGATTAACAAGAATCACATGATGATTTGCACAGAGCAAGTGGCATGGCAATCAATCTAGAAAGCGATGCATGAAATGCAGACTAATCCCAATCTCAATTACACACATTGTTGCAACATAGAAGGATCATAAATGGTGCCCGGTACAAATGCATCAGATCAAATAGCAGGAACGGATCAAATGATGTTGGTGATTCGGCCATACACAATTGTTCGGCAAGCAAGTACGATCCGTCAGGGTCTCCTGGTAAGAGAATGGCAAAACAATCCAACTCCCAAGCGCACACAATTTTGCATCGCAGGAGAAAGAACAAACATACATTAACAGAGGCGCAGCAGAACAGAATCAGAGACACGTTATTTCACTGGGACAAGTTCCATTTCCAGCAACACGTGCGAATAACTTTGTTCCACGACTCAGTTCGAACTACAGGGCAAATAGAGAACTACACAAGTCGCTGTTCTACCAAGCTTTTGGGATCTGCAGGGGGGCGAGGAAGAGCCTAGCCGCCGAAGCCGTAGAGGGTGCGTCCCTGGCGCTTGAGGGCGTAGACGACGTCCATTGCGGTGACGGTCTTGCGGCGGGCGTGCTCGGTGTAGGTGACGGCGTCGCGGATGACGTTCTCGAGGAAGATCTTGAGCACGCCGCGGGTCTCCTCGTAGATGAGCCCCGAGATGCGCTTCACGCCTCCACGGCGAGCCAGGCGGCGGATGGCCGGCTTGGTGATGCCCTGGATGTTGTCGCGCAGCACCTTCCGGTGGCGCTTGGCGCCGCCCTTGCCGAGTCCCTTGCCTCCCTTGCCGCGCCCGGACATGGCTGACGGTCTCTCCTTGGTTCGAGCTGCGAGCGGATAGAGGTCGAGGAGCGGTGGTGAATTGTTTTGTGATTTGCCGGAGGTGGGGAGGGGATTTTAAGGTGGGAGGAGGCGTGCTGCTGCCGTTCGATGCAGATGGAATGCACGGTTGAGATTGCGAGCCGGGGAAGAGACGCCGCGGACCGATAACGTGGCGGGAGGCTCCCATCGCTTGAGTGGCGGGCTGGGTCAGAGGGTGTGCCCGCCGGCTCCAAAGTTTTGGGCTGTGGGCGCGATGTTTTCGTACTCCCAGTGGCGCCAAC
>NC_057795.1:110729066-110747007 GCF_018294505.1 Triticum aestivum
GTTTTTGTCTCAAAAAAAAAAAAACTGGGACGTCGTTTTTGTCTCAAAAAAAACCGGGACGTCGTTTTTACCATTGTATTGTTTTTTGAAAATGTTAAGCCCACACGTGTGGGCGTCTCGCCCACACGCGTGGATCCGCGTTCGTTCGTATGTGCACGAATCTTGACATATTTCCAATGCCACGTAGGACTGGCCTAGTGTGTGGGCGTTCATCCGGTCGCCCACACGGCCGTTTGACCACACAGGAGGGGCTGGTATGTGGTCGAGATGCAGTTCGTGCACGCGCGCACAAGTGCTAGTGTGTGGGCATTTGCCATCTCGCCTACGTGCACGTCTCCTCTCCCACACCCAAGCTGCTAGTTGCCATGTGTTTTGCAGTGCACATGGCAACTGCCCCTAGTGTGCTTTATAAGAAGGTGGCAACTCTCTTTTTTATCCGAGTTGCCATGTGTTTTGCAGGGTACACGGCAACTGCCTAGTGTGCACGTAAGCAGATGGCAACTCTCTTTTACCGAGTTGCCATCTGTTTTTGCATGGTACATGGCAACTGCCCTAACGTGCACATACATGACAACTGTCCTAACGTGCACGTAAGCAAATGGCAACTCTTCCTTTTTACATGGCAACTGCCCTAGCATGCTTGTGAGTACATGGCAACCCTCTCAACTGTTAGTGTTAGTATGTGGCAACTCCTAAAATTTTGAAATCATGACAACTACAGTAAACCAGACCATACATGACAACTGCAGTTGAGCAACCATGGCAACTGCAGTTGTCCGACATGGCAACCGTAGTTCAGCGACATGGCAACTGTAGTTAAACGAACATGGATGAGGGTCTGGACCATGGCAACTGCGGGCGCGCGGTGACTGTCACGCGTGGCATGTGGGACCAGGAGGTACGAGGCCTGACATACGGGACGTGTGGGCATTATCTACTTCGCCCACACGCACGCATGTGAGAGGGACCGGGAGAAAAAAAAAGATGTGCGGGCATTACTTGTTTTGCCCACACGTAGATGTGTGGGCTGTTCCTTTTATACACCACACAAAATATGTGGACAGTCCTCCTAACGCCCACACGTGTGGCACTCAGCAACGTCGTTTTTCTAAACAAAGGTAGTTCCACAAAGTTTCCTTAACTAGGCAACCTAATTCTAGGGACAAAAGAAATTTTGAAAAATGAAAAGTAAATCGGCATTGCAATTTTTATGGACCCGGATATCCTGGGAACGTCAGATTTGTAGCCCGTTCGAAATGAACGAATCGGTACCGAGGGAAAGATCAGCCTAGCAAACGAAAACGTTTGACCTGAGGGAGGGGCTGCAAAAAACGATTTGTTGGCCCCAGACCACCCGAACAAACCAGACCCCACCCCCCTCCACGAGAAAACTAGAGAGCCCTCATTCGAGTCACAAAAAATTGCCCAGAAAAGGCACATTTTTTCTGTGACGATTCTAACAAGACTTTAAAAACAGGTGTTTGAACCTCATTTTGATAAACTAAAACAAAATTCCATTAAAACCGGCATGACGTACACAAAAGGAAATTTCCACGCGGTGTGCCATAAAAAATGGCAAGGCATAAATAAAATAACAGTAAATGAATTATTGGTCAGGTGACTATATTGTACCCATTTACTAAAAAATTGCTATTTTTATTTAAAAAATGAAATCTTCTCAAAAAAATATCATTCTAGCGGAACATTTTTTTTTACAATTTGCCATGATGTTATTATTTTCCAATGGCGAGTTTTGCAACATTTTTTATTTCTTAAAAAAATCATGGCAATAAATATTCTAACAATAACTTTGATAATTCTCACATGTTGCCATGTGAAAAAAAAATATGTTAGGAAATTGCCATGGCAACAAATATCATGGAAAAATGAACAGTACAAAAGTAAAATTATGAAAATACATTTCCATTGCATGTGCATATTAAAAAATTGTCATCTTTTATATGGAAAAATTGCCATGTATGTGAAATAATACAAAGAACAAACGAATGCCATACAAATGCATACTAAAAATTGCCATGGTACTTTAATTGAAATTGACATCTTTTGTATAAGAAATTTACCAGGTACGTGAAAGAACACAAATAATGACCAAAAAACTGCCATGATGCATACTAAAATTTGTCGATGACCTTGAGGGCACGATGCTGGTAGAACACTCTTGTTGAATTGACCCAAGTTGTATGTTATACTTACAAATGATTTTTTTTCACAAGTCTATACCATAACACGGGATGTTCACGTATGCACAATTCCTTAGACCATGAGAGTATCGAGTCGCTTCCTACTGGACGATACACTTTGGGGTTGCTCCAACATCACTCATAAGAAGGTGATCATAATGGCGAATTACTGGTTTATCATAAACTCATGACAAGGGACTTACATAGCTCAAAACTGGGATTTGCTCCTCCGACGATGGAGAGATATTTTTAGGTCCCTCTCGGCATGAAGGCATCCATCATAGTCTGGCCTAACACGGAGTGAAATGCACACAAGATGGTGGAACATAAAAACAAGAAAAAAGAACAAAACCAGTAACGAGGAGACTCGGGCATAGTGACAATGTGTTTGCCTCATGGGGATGCCGATATATCTCACCTTGGGTTTTCCTGTTTTCATGTGACAACTATAACAAGACTTCATAAAACCATTTTGAAAGGGTAAAACCAAATCCATAAAAATCAGCATGACGTACACAAAAGGGAAATTTCCCGTGTGGTGAGCCATGAAAAATGGCAAGGCATAAATAGAATAACAGTAAATGGATTTTTGGCCGTGACTATATTATTCCCATTTGCTAATTTTTTTTGCTATTTTTATAACAAAAATGAAATTTTCCCGAAAAGGTTGCCATTTTAGCAGAACAACATATTTTACAATTTTCCATGATGTTATTTTTTTATAATGGCAAGTTTTACAACATTATTTTTGTTAAAGAAAGCATGCCAACAAATATTCTAACAATAACTTTGATAATGCTCACATGTTGCCATGGCAAAAATTTATGTTAGGAACTTCCCATGGCAGAAAAATGTCATGGGAAAAAACAAACAATACAAAACAAAATTATGAACAGAAATTTACATGGCATGTGCATATTAGAAATTGCCATAGTATTTTAATAAAAAGTGTCATCTTTATGAGAAAATTTTCATGTATGTAAAATAATATAAAAATGAACAAAAAACGCCATGGCAGATGCATACTAAAAATTGCCATGGTAGTTTAATTGAAATTTTCATCTTTTGTATAAGAAAGTTGTCATGTATGCGAGAAACAAAAATTATGACAAAAACTTCTATGGCCGATGCGTAGTAAAAGATTGTCGTGGTAGTTTTAATTAAATTGACATGTTTTTTTGTGAGAAATTTGTCATGTATGTACATTTTTTTTTCTTACTCATATGGCAACAAAATTGTTCTGTTGGTGGAGCCGATGGCAGAGATTGTCATGATCTCTAGAAAATAAGTTTGCCATGTAAGAGCATCTACAGCCGCAGGTTGAGCCAGGCCCGAGCGGATCCCTCGAGCATCAGTGGAAATTGTTTTATGGCCATGTTGTCATTGCCACCACCGATCTGGACCACCACTCGGTACATGGGCCGGCCCACCAGCACCGTATAGAATTTTTTTTGCTTTTGGGAACCATATTTTTTCAGATGTGATCGTTTACATGGGCCGGCCCACCAGCGCCGACGTGTGGGCGCCAAGGAGCTACCTGGTGCCTGAAGTGTCGAATAGGAGCTCCATTGGCAATCAGCCACAATGAGTGGCGAATAGGGTTCTCCCTTCGGGCGCCTCGCTTCTCTACTGTTGGATCGACCGAGTAGTGTTCTCAATCGTTCATATCAGCACTGGGGATTGTTGGGGTGGCAGGCATGTCAAGTCATAAATTCAAGTTGAATGGTTTGAGTTGTAAGCAGTATAAGTGTAGACAGCTTGGCGGTGCATGCTAGATGCTATGGGAGTGTGGTTGGTCCATATGGGTTGAAATCATTTTGTGTCCAATGGTTTGGTTGTGAAGTAGGACTTGGAGTGGGCGGATTGGCCTCCAGGAGTACTAGTACTAACTACCTAGGAATTATCTATTTAGTTCATCTTGTACCTTCTCTTTCGGCTGCAAGTAACAAGTGTGCTTCCTTTGCTGTCAAGGTTAATTTGGAGGTGATTTGTTCTATTGTTAACTCACCGACTATTGAGTTTCAAGAACACATAATTGCTTTTACTTTAAATAGAGTAGACAACTAGAATGCTACCTTTTGTCTTGCTAGAAGTTTTTTTTACACATGCAACTAGTATTTGTCATGGCAGTGCTGTTAGTTTACTCGTTTTGATTTCTGGCTTGCACAGACGTTGGAGATAATGTAAAAGCATAACCTTTTAGTCGTGTTGTAAGTGAGTTTTGGCGGATGGATGCTTTCGTTTGATGCTGGTATCTCGAGGTTGTGTGTGACCTGAAACTAGTTGTTTCATCGAAATTTCTATGCATAGGCTTGTGTCTATTTTCAATTTTAGTCTTGGGAATGTTCTGGAACATGTTTCTTGAACTACAAACCCTCAATTTGCAACCACATTATGGTACTGTGTACCCAGTTGGATATGGAACACTCGACCCACATTTGGCAGCAACATTTTTGCTTGTGCGAAAGTAGATTATGTTCGGTTTTGGACTGTTTCTATGACGTGCTATGTGGTTCTGGATTTCTGAAATAGCTTCTTTAGGGATTCTGAACTAGCTAGCTAACTGGCTAGATGTTAGTATGTTAGGTAGAAGAACTGCTTGCCCTGCAAAATGGCAGGATCATGCTTGCATATATGTTACATCCCTGTCATGTTTACTGAATTCCTTGATATGATTTATTTTTTCGAAAAGTGGAACCACGAAACTGGGAACCTACTCTGCTGCATGACGAGTTGATCCACCACACATAGATCAAGTGCCAACAATGAGGCTAGTAGGCCGACTGATCCGGGAAGAGGGCAGCGCAGATGCCCTCCTGATCTATGACATGACCCACCCTGCATCCGACAATATGGAACGAGAGTTGCGGCCTTGTCCTGCTCCCTCGAGGACGGAGGCGATGAAAGCTTGTGCTCCTCGTTGTCCTCGACCTCCAAGGACGCAGGCTCCATCCTTGGCTTCTTCCTTGACTACCACACTAACCTGGGCGCCCAACTCCCCACAGCCGCCACCAGTGATGATGCCATAGACCTAGGGTAGGGTCATAGTGAAAGAAATATGCCCTAGAGGCAATAAGTTATTATTTATTTCCTCATATCATGATAAATGTTTATTATTCATGCTAGAATTGTATTAACCGGAAACATGATACATGTGTGAATACATAGACAAACATATAGTCACTAGTATGCCTCTACTTGACTAGCTCATTAATCAAAGATGGTTATGTTTCCTAACCATAGACATGTGTTGTCATTTGATTAATGGGATCACATCATTAGAAGAATGATGTGATTGACATGACCCATTTTGTTAGCCTAGCACTTGATCGTTTAGTATGCTGCTATTGCTTTCTTCATGACTTATACATGTTCCTGTAACTATGAGAAATATGCAACTCCCGTTTACCGGAGGAACACTTTGGGTACTATCAAACGTCACAACGTAACTGGGTGATTATAAAGGAGTACTACAGGTGTCTCCAAAGGTACATGTTGAGTTGGCATATTTCGAGATTAGGTTTTGTCACTCCGATTGTCGGAGAGGTATCTCTGGGCCCTCTCGGTAATGCACATCATTATAAGCCTTGCAAGCAATGTGACCAAATGAGTTGGTTACGGGATGATGCATTACAGAACGAGTAAAGAGACTTACCGGTAACGAGATTGAACTGGGTATTGGATACCGACGATCAAATCTCGGGCAAGTAACATACCGATGACAAAGGGAACAACGTATGTTGTTATGCGGTTTGACCGATAAAGATCTTCGTAGAATATGTAGGAACCAGTATGGGCATCCAGCTCCCGCTATTGGTTATTGACCGAGAATGGTTCTAGGTCATGTCTACATAGTTCTCGAACCCATAGGGTCCGCACGCTTAACGTTACGATGATAGTTTTATTATGAGTTTATAAGTTTTGATGTACCGAAGTTTGTTCAGAGTCCCGGATGTGATCACGGACATGACGAGGAGTCTCAAAATGGTCGAGACATAAAGATTGATATATTGGATGACTATATTCGGACACCGGAAGTGTTCCGGGTGATTTCGGAGAAAATCGGAGTGCCGGAGGGTTACCGGAACCCCCCCGGAGAGTTAATGGGCCACATGGGCCTTGGTGGGAAGAGATAGGGGCGGCCAGGAAGGGCCGCGCGCCCCCTCTCCCTCTGGTCCGAATTGGACTAGGAGGGGGGGCGGCGCCCCCCTCTTTCCTTCCCCTCCTCTCCCCCTTCCTTCCCCTCCTAGTAGGAGTAGGAAAGGAGGAGTCCTACTCCTACTAGGAGGAGGACTCCTCCTCCTGGCGCGCCCAACAAGGGCCGGCCGGCCTCCCCCCTCCCTCCTTTATATACGGGGGCAGGGGGCACCCCATAGACACACAAGTTGATCTATGGATCGTTCCTTAGCCGTGTGCAGTGCCCCCCTCCACCATATTCCACCTCGGTCATATCGTCGCGGAGTTTAGGCGAAGCCCTGCACCGGTAGAGCATCATCATCATCACCACGCCGTCGTGCTGATGGAACTCATCCCCGAAGCTTTGCTGGATCGGAGCCCGGGGATCGTCATCGAGCTGAACGTGTGCTGAACTCGGAGGTGCCGTACGTTCGGTACTTGGATCGGTCGGATCGTGAAGACGTACGACTACATCAACCGCGTTGTCATAACGCTTCCGCTTATGGTCTACGAGGGTACGTGGACAATACTCTCCCCTCTCGTTGCTATGCCATCACCATGATCTTGCGTGTGCGTAGGAATTTTTTTGAAATTACTACGTTCCCCAATAGTGGTATCAGAGCCTAGGTTTTATGCGTTGATGTTATATGCACGAGTAGAACACAAGTGAGTTGTGAGCGATATAAGTCATACTGCTTACCAGCATGTCATACTTTGGTTCAGCGGCATTGTGAGATGAAGCGGCCCGGACCGACATTACGCGTACGCTTACGCGAGACTGGTTTCACCGCTACGTGCACTCGTTGCTTAAAGGTGACCGGCGGGTGTCTGTCTCTCTCACTTTAGTTGAACCGAGTGTGGCTACACCCGGTCCTTGTGAAGGTTAAAACAACACCAACTTGACAAACTATCGTTGTGGTTTTGATGCGTAGGTAAGAACGGTTCTTGCTAAGCCCGTAGCAGCCACGTAAAAATTGCAACAACAAAGTAGAGGACGTCTAACTTGTTTTTGCAGGGCATGTTGTGATGTGATATGGTCAAGACGTGATGCTATATTTTATTGTATGAGATGATCATGTTTTGTAACCGAAGTTATCGGCAACTGGAAGGAGCCATATGGTTGTCGCTTTATTGTATGAAATGCAAACGCCCTGTAATTGCTTTACTTTATCTCTAAGCGGTAGCGATAGTCGTAGAAGCAATAGATGGCATAACAACAACGATGCTACGATGGAGATCAAGGTGTCGCGCCGGTGACGATGGTGATCACGACGGTGCTTCGGAGATGGAGATCACAAGCACAAGATGATGATGGCCATATCATATCACTTATATTGATTGCATGTGATGTTTATCCTTTATGCATCTTATCTTGCTTTGATTGACGGTAGCATTTTAAGATGATCTCTCACTAAAATTATCAATAAGTGTTCTCCCTGAGTATGCACCGTTGCCAAAGTTCATCGTGCCCAGACACCACGTGATGATCGAGTGTGATAGGCTCTACGTCCATCTACAACGGGTGCAAGACAGTTTTGCACACGCGGAATACTCAGGTCATACTTGACGAGCCTAGCATATACAGATATGGCTTCGGAACACGGAGACCGAAAGGTCGAACATGAATCATATAGTAGATATGATCAACATAGTGATGTTCACCATTGAAACTACTCCATCTCACGTGATGATCGGACATGGTTTAGTTGATTTGGATCACGTGATCACTTAGATGACTAGAGAGATGTCTGTCTAAGTGGGAGTTCTTAAGTAATATGATTAATTGAACTTAAATTTATCATGAACTTAGTACCTGATAGTATTTTGCTTGTCTATGTTTGTTTGTAGATAGATGGCTCGTGCTGTTGTTCCATTAAATTTTAATGCGTTCCTTGAGAAAGCAAAGTTGAAAGATGATGGTAGCAATTACACGGACTGGGTCCATAACCTGAGGATTATCCTCATTGCTGCACAGAAAAGTTACGTCCTAGAAGCACCGCTGGGTGCCAGGCCTGCTGCTGATGCAACTGACGACGTTAAGAACGTCTGGCAGAGCAAAGCTGATGACTACTCGATAGTTTAGTGTGCCATGCTTTACGGCTTAGAACCGGGTCTTCAACGACATTTTGAACGTCATGGAGCATATGAGATGTTTCATGAGTTGAAGTTAATATTTCAAGCAAATGCCCGGATTGAGAGATATGAAGTCTCCAATAAGTTCTATAGCTGCAAGATGGAGGAGAATAGTTCTGTCAGTGAACACATACTCAAAATGTCTGGGTATAATAATCACTTGATTCAACTGGGAGTTAATCTTCCTGATGATAGTGTCATTGACAGAATTCTCCAATCACTGCCACCAAGCTACAAGAGCTTCGTGATGAACTATAATATGCAAGGGATGAACAAGACTATTCCCGAGCTCTTCGCAATGCTAAAAGTTGCGGAGGTAGAAATCAAAAAGGAGCATCAAGTGTTGATGGTTAACAAGACCACCAGTTTCAAGAAAAAGGGCAAAGGGAAGAAGAAGGGGAACTTTAAAAAGAACGGCAAGCAAGTTGATGCTCAAGAGAAGAAACCCAAGTCTGGACCTAAGCCTGAAACTGAGTGCTTCTACTGCAAGCAGACTGGACACTGGAAGCGGAACTGCCCCAAGTATTTGGCGGATAAGAAGGATGGCAAAGTGAACAAAGGTATATGTGATATACATGTTATTGATGTGTACCTTACTAATGCTCGCAGTAGCACCTGGGTATTTGATACTGGTTCTGTTGCTAATATTTGCAACTCGAAACAGGGACTACGAGTTAAGCGAAGATTGGCTAAGGACGAGGTGACGATGCGCGTGGGAAATGGTTCCAAAGTCGGTGTGATCGCGGTCGGCACGCTACCTCTACATCTACCATCGGGATTAGTTTTAGACCTAAATAATTGTTATTTGGTGCCAGCGTTGAGCATGAACATTATATCTGGATCTTGTTTGATGCGAGACGGTTATTCATTTAAATCAGAGAATAATGGTTGTTCTATTTATATGAGTAATATCTTTTATGGTCATGCACCCTTGAAGAGTGGTCTATTTTTATTGAATCTCGATAGTAGTGATACACATATTCATAGTGTTGAAACCAAAAGATGCAGAGTTGATAACGATAGTGCAACTTTTTTGTGGCACTACCGTTTAGGTCATATTGGTGTAAAGCGCATGAAGAAACTCCATACTGATGGGCTTCTGGAATCACTTGATTATGAATCACTTGGTACTTGCGAACCGTGCCTCATGGGCAAGATGACTAAAACGCCGTTCTTCGGAATTATGGAGCGAGCAACTGATTTGTTGGAGATCATACATACTGATGTTTGTGGTCCAATGAATGTTGAGGCTCGCAGCAGGTATCGTTATTTTCTCACCTTCACAGATGATTTGAGCAGATATGGGTATATCTACTTAATGAAACACAAGTTTGAAACATTTGAAAAGTTCAAAGAATTTCAGAGTGAAGTGGAAAATCATCGTAACAAGAAAATAAATTTTCTACGATCTGATCGTGGAGGAGAATATTTGAGTTACGAGTTTGGTCTACACTTGAAATAATGCGGAATAGTTTCGCAACTCACGCCACCCGGAACACCACAACGAAATGGTGTGTCCGAACGTCGTAATCGTACTTTACTAGATATGGTGCGATCCATGATGTCTCTTACTGATTTACCGCTATCATTTTGGGGTTATGCTTTAGAGACGGCCGCATTCACGTTAAATAGGGCACCATCAAAATCCGTTGAGACGACGCCTTCTGAATTGTGGTTTGGCAAGAAACCAAAGTTGTCGTTTCTTAAAGTTTGGGGCTGCGATGCTTATGTGAAGAAACTTCAACCAGATAAGCTCGAACCCAAATCGGAGAAATGTGTCTTCATAGGATACCCAAAAGAGACTATTGGGTACACCTTCTATCACAGATCTGAGGGCAAGATTTTCGTTGCTAAAATCGGATCCTTTCTAGAGAAGGAGTTTCTCTCGAAAGAAGTGAGTGGGAGGAAAGTAGAACTTGATGAGATAACTGTATCTACTCCCTTGTTGGAAAGTAGTTCATCACAAGAACCAGTTCATGTGACAACTACACCAACTAGTGAGGAAGCTAATGATATTGATCATGAAACTTCAGATCAAGTTTCTACTGAACCTCGTAGGTCTACCAGAGTAAGATCCGCACCAGAGTGGTACGGTAATCCTATTCTGGAAGTCATGTTACTTGACCATGATGAACCTACGAACTATGAGGAAGCGATGATGAGCCCAGATTCCGCAAAATGGCTAGAGGCCATGAAATCTGAGATGGGATCCATGTATGAAAACAAAGTATGGACTTTGGTTGACTTGCCCGATGATCGGCAAGCCATTGAGAATAAATGGATCTTTAAGAAGAAGACTGACGCTGATGGTAACGTAACTGTCTATAAAGCTCGACTTGTTGCGAAAGGTTTTCGACAAGTTCAAGGGGTTGACTACGATGAGACTTTCTCACCCATAGCGATGCTTAAGTCTGTCCGAATCATGTTAGCTATTGCTGCATTTCATGATTATGAAATTTGGCAAATGGATGTCAAAATTGCATTCTTGAATGGATTTCTGGAAGAATAGTTGTATATGATGCAACCAGAAGGTTTTGTTGATCCAAAAGGTGCTAACAAAGTGTGCAAGCTCCAACGATCCATTTATGGACTGGTGCAAGCATCTCGGAGTTGGAATAAACGTTTTGATAGTGTGATCAAAGCATATGGTTTTATACAGACTTTTGGAGAAGCCTGTATTTACAAGAAAGTGAGTGGGAGATCTGTAGCATTTCTGATTTTATATGTAGATGACATATTATTAATTGGAAATGATATGGAATTTCTGGATAGCATAAAGGGATACTTGAATAAAAGTTTTTCAATGAAAGACCTCGGTGAAGCTGCTTACATATTGGGCATCAAGATCTATAGAGATAGATCAAGACGCTTAATAGGACTTTCACAAAGCACATACCTTGACAAAATTTTGAAAAAGTTCAAAATGGATCAGGCAAAGAAAGGTTTCTTGCCTGTGCTACAAGGTGTGAAGTTGAGTCAAACTCAATGCCCGACCACAGCAGAAGATAGAGAGAAAATGAAAGATGTTCCCTATGCTTCAGCCATAGGCTCTATCATGTATGCAATGCTGTGTACCAGACCTGACGTATGCTTAGCAATAAGCTTGGCAGGAAGGTACCAAAGTAATCCAGGAGTGGCTCACTGGACAGCGGTCAAGAACATCCTGAAATACCTGAAAAGGACTAAGGATATGTTTCTCGTATATGGAGGTGACAAAGAGCTAGTCGTAAATGGTTACGTTGATGCAAGCTTTGACACTGATCCGGACGATTCTAAATCGCAAACCGGATACGTGTTTTTATTAAATGATGGAGCTGTAAGTTGGTGCAGTTCTAAACAAAGCATCGTGGCGGGATCTACATGTGAAGCGGAGTACATAGCTGCTTCTGAAGCAGCAAATGAAGGAGTCTGGATGAAGGAGTTCATTACCGATCTAGGTGTCATACCTAGTGCATCGGGACCAATGAAGATCTTCTGTGACAATACTGGTGCAATTGCTTTGGCAAAGGAATCCAGATTTCACAAGAGGACCAAGCACATCAAGAGACGCTTCAATTCCATTCGGGACCAAGTCCAAGTGGGAGACATAGAGATTTGCAAAATACATACGGATCTGAATGTTGCAGACCCGTTGACTAAGCCTCTCTCACGAGCAAAACATGATCAACACCAAGACTCCATGGGTGTTAGAATCATTACTATGTAATCTAGATTATTGACTCTAGTGCAAGTGGGAGACTGAAGGAAATATGCCCTAGAGGCAATAATAAAGTTATTATTTATTTCCTCATATCATGATAAATTTTTATTATTCATGCTAGAATTGTATTAACCGGAAACATGATACATGTGTGAATACATAGACAAACATATAGTCACTAGTATGCCTCTACTTGACTAGCTCATTAATCAAAGATGGTTATGTTTCCTAACCATAGACATGTGTTGTCATTTGATTAATGGGATCACATCATTAGAAGAATGATGTGATTGACATGACCCATTTTGTTAGCCTAGCACTTGATCGTTTAGTATGCTGCTATTGCTTTCTTCATGACTTATACATGTTCCTGTAACTATGAGAAATATGCAACTCCCGTTTACCGGAGGAACACTTTGGGTACTACCAAACGTCACAACGTAACTGGGTGATTATAAAGGAGTACTACAGGTGTCTCCAAAGGTACATGTTGAGTTGGCGTATTTCGAGATTAGGTTTTGTCACTCCGATTGTCGGAGAGGTATCTCTGGGCCCTCTCGGTAATGCACATCATTATAAGCCTTGCAAGCAATGTGACCAAATGAGTTGGTTACGGGATGATGCATTACGGAACGAGTAAAGAGACTTACCGGTAACGAGATTGAACTGGGTATTGGATACCGACGATCAAATCTCGGGCAAGTAACATACCGATGACAAAGGGAACAACGTATGTTGTTATGCGGTTTGACCGATAAAGATCTTCGTAGAATATGTAGGAACCAGTATGGGCATCCAGGTCCCGCTATTGGTTATTGACCGAGAATGGTTCTAGGTCATGTCTACATAGTTCTCGAACCCGTAGGGTCCGCACGCTTAACGTTACGATGACAGTTTTATTATGAGTTTAAAAGTTTTGATGTACCGAAGTTTGTTCGGAGTCCCGGATGTGATCACGGACATGACGAGGAGTCTCGAAATGGTCGAGACATAAAGATTGATATATTGGACGACTATATTCGGACACCGGAAGTCTTCCGGGTGATTTCGAAGAAAACTGGAGTGCCGGAGGGTTACCGGAACCCCCCCGGAGAGTTAATGGGCCACATGGGCCTTGGTGGGAAGAGAGAGGGGCGACCAGGAAGGGCCGCGCGCCCCCCTCTTTCCTTCCCCTCCTCTCCCCCTTCCTTCCCCTCCTAGTAGGAGTAGGAAAGGAGGAGTCCTACTCCTACTAGGAGGAGGACTCCTCCTGGCGCGCCCAACAAGGGCCGGCCGGCCTCCCCCCTCCCTCCTTTATATACGGGGGCATGGGGCACCCCATAGACACACAAGTTGATCTACGGATCGTTCCTTAGCCGTGTGCGGTGCCCCCCTCCACCATATTCCACCTCGGTCATATCGTCGCGGAGTTTAGGCGAAGCCCTGCGCCGGTAGAGCATCGTCATCGTCACCACTCCGTCGTGCTGACGGAACTCATCCCCAAAGCTTTGCTGGATCGGAGCCCGGGGATCGTCATCGAGCTGAACGTGTGCTAAACTCGGAGGTGCCGTACGTTCGGTACTTGGATCGGTCGGATCGTGAAGACGTACAACTACATCAACCGCGTTGTCATAACGCTTCCGCTTACGGTCTACGAGGGTACGTGGACAATACTCTCCCCTCTCATTGTTATGCCATCACCATGATCTTGCGTGTGCGTAGGAATTTTTTTGAAATTACTACGTTCCCCAACACATAGGCCTAACCTATACACCCTACCCAAGATCACTACCCTAGAAGCAAAGACATTCAAAGAACAACATAGAGTACCAACCGAAGCCGTAGAGTGCAATCCACTCGACCAGTCATCTCACTCAGATACCCCTTTCTCCTGATACCACTCGACCAAGACGAAGCCATTCGATTGTACGAGAAACCACTCGACCTACAGAAGACCAAGAGTCTCTCAGAACAACAACGGTCGGACATTCACTTCGTAGTCTTAAAGGTCATTAAGTATACTTTATAGCTGGCGTTACCAGTAACGCCCTGTCTTAATGTACATTGAACCCCTGTAACGAAGGTGGGCTGGGGTCCTGGCGCACTCTATATAAGCCACCCCCCTCCTCTAGGACAAGGGTTCGCACCCCCTATTACACACTCCCATATTCCAGTCGACCGCCTCAGGGCACCGAGACGTAGGGCTTTTACCTCCTCCGAGAGGGGCCTGAACTCGTAAACTCGTGTGTACATCCTCGCCGTAGCTAGGACCTTGCCTCCTCATATGTACCCCCTATTCTTACTGTCAGACTTAGTATCACGACAGTTGGCGCAAATCGTGGGGCAAAGCGTCTTAGTGACTTCCGGCGAGGTTGCATTTTCGTCGATCTTCATCAACATGGTTTCTGGCCGTTGTTTGGTCATGGGCCGCGAGTTTCACTCGGCGCGCTCACTTTCGTCGCCGATGACTCCGCCTAGCTCCAGGAGGCCCACCTCGATGTCAAGGCTCTCCCGATCCGTGGTTCATCGCACTTCTGCGCGAGTGCTTGCGGCGTCCTCCTTCGGCAGCCGTTGACCCTGTTGTCGGTGTCAAAACCGGCGGATCTCGGGTAGGGGGTCCCGAAATTTGCATCTAAGGCTAATGGTAATAGGAGGCTGGGGACACGATGTTTACCCAGGTTTGGGCCCTCTCAATGGAGGTAATACCCTACTTCCTGCTTGATTTGATCTTGATGATATGAGTATTATAAGAGCTGATCTACCACGAGATCGTTGAGGCTAAACCCTAGAAGCTAGCCTATGATTATGATTGTTCTTGTCCTATGGACTAAACCCTCGGGTTTATATAGACACCAGAGGGGGCTAGGGTTACACAAAGTCGGTTACAGAGAAGAAGATCTACATATCCGAACCGCCAAGCTTGCCTTCCACGCGAAGGAGAGTCCCATCCGGACACGAGACGAAGTCTTCAATCTTGTATCTTCATAGTCCAACACTCCGGCCAAAGCATATAGTCCGGCTGTCCGAGGACCCCTTAATCCCGGACTCCCTCAGTAGCCCCTGAACCAGGCTTCAATGACGATGAGTCCGGCGCGCAGATTTTCTTCGGCATTGCAAGGCGGGTTCCTCCTCCGAATACTCCATAGAAGATTTTGAACACGAAGGTCGTGTCTGGCTCTGCAAAACAAATTCCACATACCATCGTAGAGAGAACGATATTTCACAAATCTAATCTGCTGACAACTTTTCGTAGCGTGACATCACGCCACGGCCCGGTTATTATTCGAACCATTTTTCACAACCAGCTACTGCACATATTGCGAGGAGGTTTTCTTGGCACGTCTTGTCGAAGCAGAGATCGTGTTCCCTTATTGCGGGATTCTCATCAATACGGGCGTGGGTAACCCAACCGCGTTTGTTAATATGACTCCTTGATTTTAGGCAAGTTCCAAACGGTCACGCGGGGGACGTTTGATATTCACCCCCTTTATTAAGGGGCCTTTATCTTTTCACACCCGCGCTCGATCCTCCCCTTCCCCCACCTCGAGTTCCAACACCCAAGGCTCAGGCTTAAGCGCTTCGGACCTTCAATCATGTCCGGATCCAACCTTCAAGGCCGGTGGATGGCCTCTCTGTCACAAAGGAGGACATCAAGAAGCTTAGGGAGGCCAGGTATTTGACCGCTGACATCCTGCATAGGCTGCCTTCTCAAGGGCAGGTCATCCCCACTCCCAAACCCAACGAGAGCGTCGTATTTGTTTCCCACTTCCTCCGAGGGCTAGGCTTTAGTCTTGATCCCTTTGTTAGAGGGCTCATGTTCTATTACGGGCTAGATTTCCATGATCTGGCTCTAGATTCCATCCTTCACATCTCGTCGTTTATCGTCGTGTGTGAAGCCTTCCTCCACGTCACCCCACACTTCGGCATGTGGCTCAAGACCTTCAATGTGAAGCCAAAGATGATTGATGGGCAACACGCGGAGTGCGGAGGCGCTATAATAAGCAAAGGCGTCGATGCCCCATGGCCCAAGGGTTCCTTCCCGGAGGTGTCCGACTTATGGCAGCGGGAGTGGTTCTATATCACACCTCCTCGAGGCACAAAGTGGGAGGCTGACCCTGCCTTCCGCTCGGGCCCTCCGCCTCAACTGGCGTCATGGGTTAACAAGGGACTGGACTGGGGGCCTGCTAATGATGTACTGACATTGCAAAGCCGCATTCGGGATCTTCTCAAGAGGGATGTCAGCCTCGTCAAAATAATTCAAGTAATGCTAGTCCACTAGATCCTACCATGCAAACGTCGACCTCTCTGGATGTGGGATTTCAACCCAGAAGGACCGCGAACTATTTAGCACTTCTTCGGTGTGACGCTCGAAGGGATGTATCGGTTATTCTTTGGATCACGAATAAAGTGTTCGGACACCACCGAGGATGCGGGCCTGGACTGCAATTGTCCGGATACCCAAGTAAGTAACTTCGTAACCGAACATGCTGTTTATGCTTGTCATAACATTATTCTGAACACTACCCTTAGCCAGGACTGGCTAAGAAAGGCGGAGAGGATTAGGTGTTCGGCCCCTGATGACCCGCAAGTATAGGTGATCTATCGTAGTCCTTTCGATAAGTAAGAGTGTCGAACCCAACGAGGAGCATAAGGAAATGATAAGCGGTTTTCAGCAAGGTATTCTCTGCAAGTACTGAAATAAGTGGTAACAGATAGTTTTGTGATAAGATAAATTGTAACGACCAACAAGTAACAATAGTAAATAAAGTGCAGCAAGGTGGCCCAATCCTTTTTGTAGCAAAGGACAAGCCTGTACAAACTCTTATAATAGGAAAAGCGCTCCCGAGGACACATGGGAATATCGTCAAGCTAGTTTTCATCAGCTCATATGATTCGCGTTCGGTACTTTGATAATTTGATATGTGGGTGGACTGGTGCTTGGGTGCTGTTATTACTTGAACAAGCATCCCACTTATGATTAACCTCTATTGCAAGCATCCGCAACTACAACAAAATTATTAAGGTAAACCTAACCATAGCATGAAACATGTGGATCCAAATCAGCCCCTTACGAAGCAACGCATAAACTAGGGTTTAAGATTCTGTCACTCTAGCAACCCATCATCTACTTATTACTTCCCAATGCCTTCCTCTAGGCCCAAATAATGGTGAAGTGTTATGTAGTCAACGTTCACATAACACCACTAGAGGCTAGACAACATACATCTCATCAAAATATCGAACGAATACCAAATTCACATGACTACTAATAGCAAGACTTCTCCCTTGTCCTCGGGAACAAATGTAACTACTCACAAAGAATATTCATGTTCATAATCAGAGGGGTAATAATATGCATAAAGGATCTGAACATATGATCTTCCACAAAATAAACCAACTAGCATCAACTACAAGGAGTAATCAACACTACTAGCAACCTACTAGCACCAATCCCGGACTTGGAGACAAGAATTGGATACAAGAGATGAATTAGGGTTTGGAGATGAGATGGTGCTGGTGAAGATGTTGATGGAGATTGCCATCTTCCGGTGAGGGAGCGTTGGTGATGATGATGGAGATGATTTCCCCCTCCCGGAGGGAAGTGTCCCCGGCAGAACAGCTCTGTCGGAGCCCTAGATTGGTTCCGCCAAGGTTCCGCCTCGTGGCGGCGGAGTCTCGTCCCGAAAGGTTGCCTTCTATTTTTTTCTCATCGAAAGACTTCATATAGGAGAAGATGGGCGTCGGAGAGCCA
>NC_057795.1:110747149-110786755 GCF_018294505.1 Triticum aestivum
CCCACTCTCATGAGCAGGGTGTGGGGCCCCTGGCCTTCATCTTTGGCAACGATTTTTCTTTATTTATTTTAAGATATTCCGTGGAGTTTCAGGACTTTGCAAAATAGGCCTCCAATATTTGCTCCTTTTCCAGCCCAGAATTTCAGCTGCCGGCATTCTCCCTCTTCATGTAAACCTTGTAAAATAAGAGAGAAGCCATAAGTATTGTGACATAACGTGAAATAACAGCCCATAATGCAATAAATATTGATATAAAAACATGATGCAAAATGGACGTATCAACTCCCCCAAGCTTAGACCTCGCTTGTCCTCAAGCGAAAAGCCGATAACAATAAATATGTCCTCATGTTTAGAGGTAGAGGCGTCGCTAAAAATAAAATACGGACATGAAGGTATCATGGTTATTTTCATAATAGCAACATTTATAGATTTTGTCATATGATTACTTATGTTCAAGTGATGATCTGTTCACAGAGCAAAAGTATGAATCAGAAACCTTATTGAGCACCAACAAATTATACCCCCAGTCATTGAAGCAATTGCAATTTATCATAACATCAGAAAGAGTCTATGTCACAGCTTAAAAGCAAGTCCACATACTCAACTATCACTTAGTCCTTCATAATTGCTAACACTCACACAATACTTATGGTTACGGAGTTTTAGTCGGACACAGAGAAAGATAGGGGCTTATAGTTTTGCCCCACAACCTTTTACCTCAAGGGTAATGTCAACAATAATATTTCATGCTCCTCTACATCCAATATATATATATATATATATATATATATATATATATATAATGTTCTTTCCAACATGCTAAGCTTGCCAAAGGATAAAATGAAAAAGGAAAGGTGAAGATCACCGTGACTCTTGCATAAGGTGGAGGGTAATACTAAAAGATAGGCCCTTCGTAGAGGGAAGCAGAGGTTGTCATGCGTGTTTAGGGTTGATGCACAAAATCTTAATGCAAAAGAACATCACTTTATATTGCCCCTTGTATGTGGACCTTTATTATGCAGTCCGTCGCTTTTATTACTTCCACAACAAGTTCGTACAAAGCTTATTTTCTCCGCACTAATAAGTCATACATATTTAGAGAGCAATTTTTATTGCTTGCACCGATGACAACTTACTTGAAGGATCTTACTCAATCCATAGGTAGATATGGTGGACTCTCATGGCAAAACTGGTTTAAGGGTATTTGGAAGCACAAGTAGTATTTCTACTTGGTGCTGAGAATTTGGCTAGCATGAGAGGGAAAGGCAAGCTCAACACGTTAGAGGATCCATGACAACATACTTTATCTCAGATATAGGAAAACATAACTCATTATGTTGTCTTCCTTGTCCAACCTCAACTCTTTAGCATGTCATATTTTAATGAGTGCTCCCAATCATAAAAGATGTCAATGATAATATATCTATATGTGAAACCTCTCTTTCCTTATTACTTCCTATTAATTGCAACGATGACCAAAGCTATATTTGCCAACTCCCAACAACCTTTTATCATCGTACTCTTTTTATGTGAAGTCATTACTTTCAATAAGATCAATATGAACTCTTTGATTCTTTTTATTCTTTTTCTTCTATTCACCCAAGATCATGGCAAAATAATCAAGCCCTTGACTCAACACTAATCTTTATTATATAGCTCACGGACTCGATTACAAAGAAGGATCATAAAGCAAAACTCAAAACTAGATCATGCCATGACTTTATTCTACTAAATCAAGATACTACTAAATAGATCGAGCTAAGAAAAAACGGTAAAGATAGGAGTTGTGATGGTGATACGATACCAGGGCACCTCCCCCAAGCTTGGCAGTTGCCAAGGGGAGTGCCCATACCCATGTGATTATGTCTTCGGGGTTGGTGAAGTAGGAGTTCTTGATGATGGAGTTGTTGCGTTTTTCTTCTCTAGCTTGCGTCTGAGGCTAAAATTTTCCTCCCTCAGATCCTCATTCTCGAGCTCAAGTTTCATTATCTTTTTGCATAGTGCTGCCTTGCTGTCCTGCAAAAAACGAGGTGGGATAGATTGGACCTTAGGGAGGCTCGACTTCTTGAACTCCACATGCATATCACCAGGTTGAGGTAATGGATAGTCCTCTTCATCGGAGGTTGTTTCCTCCTAACTTTTTGGATCATAGTCTTCTTCTTCCTCCCTGGTCCAGCCATAATGTTCCACATCCCCATATACTTTTGTGTTTGCAATATAATCAGCCATGTAGCTCTCTCCCTCCGAATCTTGGGACGACATCTTGTTCCAAATCTGCAACAGGAACAACTTGAAACGAAAACAGAGGGTATTTGCGTGATACGAGAGTCAAAACATTCGGGAGAATATATAATGAATTTTTACTGACCAAAATACGTATCGTGCAAGAAAACGGAGCCCGGAGGGCGCACGAGGTGCTCACGAGGTAGGGGGGCGCGCCCAGGGGCGTAGGGCGCGCCCTCCACCCTTGTGGAGGCCTCGTGTCCTTCCCGGACTGCCACTTATTTTTCTATTTTTCTAAATATTCCAAAACGGAGAAATATTGCCTTAAAAATTGTTTTGGAGTCGGTTTACTTACCGTACCACATACCTATTCCTTTTTGGAGTCTGAAACGGGTTGGAAAGTGTCCCTTTTATGTATTCCTCCGGGGTTATGGTTTCAATAATATTGGTTTCAACATATATAGGATTACCTGAGATGTAGTGTTTGATCCTTTGACCGTTTACCACCTTCGGATTTGTGCCTTCAAAGTTGTTGATTTTTATGGCACCGGAACGATAGACTTCCTCGATAATGTAGGGACCTTCCCATTTAGAGAGAAGTTTTCCTGCAAAAAATCTTAAACGGGAGTTGTATAGCAATACATAATCACCTATATTAAACTCACACTTTTGTATCCTTTTGTCATGCCATCTTTTAACTTTTTCTTTAAACAACTTGGCGTTTTCATAGGCTTGGGTTCTCCATTCATCAAGTGAGCTAATATCAAATAACCTTTTCTCGTCGGCAAGTTTGAAATCATAGTTGAGCTCTTTAATAGCCCAATATGCCTTATGTTCTAGTTCGAGAGGTAAATGACATGCTTTTCCATAAACCATTTTATACGGAGACATACCCATAGGATTCTTATATGCAGTTCTATAGGCCCATAATGCGTCATCCAGTTTCTTGGACCAATTCTTTCTAGACCTATTAACAATCTTTTGCAAAATTAATTTGAGCTCTCTATTGCTCAATTCTACCTGACCACTAGACTGCGGGTGATATGGAGATGCGATTCTATGATTGACATCATATTTAGCAAGCATTTTACGGAAAGCACCATGAATAAAATGTGAACCACCATCAGTCATAAGATATCTAGGGACTCCAAACCTTGGAAAAATAACTTCCTTAAGCATTTTAATAGAGGTGTTATGATCAGCACTACTAGTTGGGATAGCTTCTACCCACTTAGTAACGTAATCAACAGCAACTAAAATATGTGTATATCCATTAGAGGCAGGAAAATGTCCTATATAATCAAAGCCCCAAACATCAAATGGTTCAATAACAAGTGAATAATTCATAGGCATTTCTTGACGTCTACTAATATTACCAATTCTTTGACATTCATCGCAAGACAAAACAAACTTACAGGCATCCTTGAAGAGAGTAGGCTAATAAAAACCAGATTGCAATACCTTATGTGCATTTCTATCTCCAGCGTGGTGTCCTCCATAAGCTTCGGAGTGACACTTGCGTAGGATCTGTTCCTGTTCATGCTCAGGTACACAACGTCTAATGACACCATCTACTCCTTCTTTATAAAGATGTGGGTCATCCCAAAAGTAATGTCGCAGATCATAGAAAAGCTTTTTCTTTTGTTGGTATGTGAAGCTAGGTAGTATAAATTTAGCAACAATATAATTAGCATAATTAGCATACCAAGGAGTGCTACGAGATGTGCTTATGACATTTAATTGTTCATCAGGAAAGCTATCATCAATAGGTAGTGGGTCATCAAGAACATTCTCTAACCTAGATAAGTTGTCTGCAACGGGGTTCTCAGCTCCTTTTCTATCAACAATATGCAAATCAAATTCTTGCAGCAAGAGAACCCATCTAATAAGTCTAGGTTTTGCATCTTTCTTTTCCATAAGATATTTAATAGCAGCATGATCAGTGTGAATAGTTACTTTAGAATCAACAATATAGGGTCTGAATTTATCACAAGCGAATACAACTGCTAAAAGTTCCTTTTCGGTATTAGCATAATTTCTTTGAGCATTGTCTAGAGTCTTACTAGCATAATGGATAACATTTAATTTCTTATCAACTCTTTGCCCTAGAACATCACCTACAGCATAATCACTAGCATCACACATAATTTCAAAGGGTAAATTCCAATCAGGTGGCTGAACAATAGGTGCAGAGACTAATGCTTTCTTAAGTATTTCAAATGCTTCTACACAATCATCATCAAAGACAAATGGTACATCTTTTTGTAATAAATTAGTCAGAGGCCGAGAAATTTTTGAGAAGTCCTTAATGAACCTCCTATAAAATCCGGCGTGACCAAGGAAACTTCTTATACCTTTGATGTCCTTGGGACATGTCATCTTTTCAATAGCATCAACCTTGGCTTTATCAACTTCAATACCTCTTTAAGAAACTTTGTGCCCCAAGACAATACCTTCATTAACCATAAAGTGGCACTTTTCCCAATTCAAGACAAGATTAGTTTCTTCACATCTCTGCAAAACTCGAGCAATATTGCTTAAGCAATCATCAAAAGAGGAACCATAGATGGAAAAATCATCCATGAAAACCTCACAATTTTTTCACAAAAGTCAGAGAATATAGCCATCATGCATCTTTGAAAGGTAGCAGGTGCATTACATAAAACGAAAGGCATACGTCTATAAGCAAAAGTACTAAAAGGGCATGTAAAAGTAGTCTTTGATTGATCTTTAGCCGACACAGGTATTTGAGAGAAACCAGAATAACCATCTAGAAAGCAATAATGTGTATGTTTGCATAATCTTTCTAGCATTTGATCAATAAAAGGTAAGGGGTAATGATCTTTCTTAGTATCCTTATTTAATTTGTTGAAATCAATTACCATCCTATAACCTGTGATAATTCTTTGCGGAATCAATTCATCTTTATCATTAGGGACAACAGTAATACCTCCCTTCTTAGGGACACAATGGACAGGACTTACCCACTGACTCTCAGCAACGGGATAAATTATACCTGCCTCTAGAAGCTTGAGTATTTCTTTTCCTACCACTTCTTTCATTTTAGGATTCAAACATCGTTGAGGATCACGAACTGGTTTGGCATCTGCTTCCAGATTTATTTTATGTTGACATAGAGTGGGACTGATGCCCTTAAGATCATCTAGAGTATATCCAATAGCGGCACAGTGCTTCTTCAGAGTTTTCAATAATCTTTCTTCTTCATGCTCTGAAAGGTTAGCACTAATAATGACAGGATATATTTTCTTTTCATCAAGATAAGCATATTTAAGAATATCAGGCAACAGTTTAAGCTCAAACACGGGATCACCCTTGGGTGGAGGAGGATGCCCTAGGATTTCAACAAGCAAATTGTGTTGCAGAATAGGTTCCTGTTTAAAGAACACTTCATCTATTTCCCTTCTTTCATTCATGGACATATCATTTTCATGGTCTAGCAAATAGTGTTCTAAAGGATCACTAGGAGGTACGACAATAGAAGCAAGACCAATAATTTCATCTTTACTAGGCAATTCTTCCTCACGATGTTGTTTACTAAATTTAGAGAAATTAAACTCATGAACCATATCATCCAAGCCAATAGTAACAACATTCTTTTCGCAATCTATCTTAGCATTAACAGTATTCAAGAAGGGTCTACCAAATATAATGGGACAAAAGCTATCTTGTGGAGAACCAAGAACAAGAAAATCAACAGGATATTTGGTTTTTCCACACAAGACTTCAACATCTCTAACAATTCCCATTGCAGATATAGTATCTCTATTGGCAAGTTTAATTGTAACATCAATATCTTCTAACTCAACAGGTGCAATATCATGCATAATTTCTTCATACAAGGTAATAGGTATAACACTAGCACCAGCACCCATATCACATAAGCCATGATAACAATGATCTCCTATTTTTAACAGAAATAACAGGCACGCCTACCACAGGTCTATGTTTATCTCTAGCACAAGGTTTAGCAATTCTAGCAGTTTCACCACGGAATTGAATAACATGCCCATCAATATTATCAGACAAGAGATCTTTAACAATAGCAATATTGGGTTCTACTTTGACTTGCTCAGGAGGTGTATAAGTTCTAACATTGCTTTTACGAATAACAGTTGCAGCTTTAGCATGATCCTTCATTCTAACAGGGAAAGGTGGTTTCTCAACATAAGAAGTGGGAACAATAGGATCATTATAAGTGACAGTCTTTTCTTCAACTTTAATTGGTGCAGCTACTTTTAATTCTATGGGAGGATGATATTTAAACCACTTCTCCTTGGGGAGATCAACATAAGTAGCAAAAGATTCACAGAAAGAAGCTACTATTTCAGAGTCAAGTCCATATTTAGTGCTAAACTTACGGAAAATATCGGTATCCATAAAAGATTTGACACAATCAAACTTAGGTGTCATACCTGACTCCTTACCTTCATCGAGGTCCCAATATTCAGAGTTGCATTTAATTCTATCCAATAAATTCCATTTAAATTCAATAGTCTTCATCATAAAAGAGCCAACACAAGAAGTATCGAGCATGGTGCGATTGTTATCAGAAAGCCGAGCATAAAAACTTTGCATAATTACTTATCTTGAGAGCTCATCATTGGGGCATGAATATAACATTGATTTAAGCCTCCCCAAGCTTGAGTGATGCTTTCTCCTTCGTGAGGCCAAAAATTATATATATAATTGCGATCACGATGAACAAGATGCATAGGGTAATACTTTTGATGAAATTCCAATTTCAATCTTTTATAGTTCCATGATCTCATATCATCACATAGCCTGTACCATACCAATGCGTCTCCCTTCAAAGATAAAGGGAAGGCCTTATTCTTAACAACATCATTGAGTATACCTGCAAGCTTAAATAGTCCACAAACTTCATCCACATAGCGTAGATGTTCATCAGGATGCTTTGTTCCATCTCCTGTAAAAGTGTTAGCTAGCAGTTTTTCCATCATACCCGAAGGAATTTCAAAAGGAGTTTCATTTTCAATAGGTTCAGTAGGTTGAGTAGGTTGAGGAGCAACTCTTTGCTCTACTGGACGGGGTGAAGATACCCCAAACAAGCCCCTCAGAGAATTACTTTCCATAGTAACAAGTGACAGAAAATTTCAGCACACTAAATAAATTTTTCCTTACCAAATTCCACCTACCAAAGGCGCTTCACTCCCCGGCAACGGCGCCAGAAAAGAGTCTTGATGACCCACAAGTATAGGGGATCTATCGTAGTCCTTTCGATAAGTAAGAGTGTCGAACCCAACGAGGAGCAGAAGGAAATGATAAGCGGTTTTCAGCAAGGTATTCTCTGCAAGTACTGAAATAAGTGGTAACAGATAGTTTTGTGATAATATAAATTGTAACGAGCAACAAGTAACAATAGTAAATAAAGTGCAGCAAGGTGGCCCAATCCTTTTTGTAGCAAAGGACAAGCCTGGACAAACTCTTATAATAGGAAAAGTGCTCCCGAGGACACATGGGAATATCGTCAAGCTAGTTTTCATCACGCTCATATGATTCATGTTCGGTACTTTGATAATTTGATATGTGGGTGGACCGGTGCTTGGGTGCTATTCTTACTTGAACAAGCATCCCACTTATGATTAATCTCTATTGCAAGCATCCGCAACTACAACAAAATTATTAAGGTAAACCTAACCATATCATGAAACATGTGGATCCAAATCAGCCCCTTACGAAGCAACACATAAACTAGGGTTTAAGCTTCTGTCACTCTAGCAACCCATCATCTACTTATTACTTCCCAATGCCTTCCTCTAGGCCCAAATAATGGTGAAGTGTTATGTAGTCGACGTTCACATAACACCACTAGAGGCTAGACAACATACATCTCATCAAAATATCGAACGAATACAAATTCACATGACTACTAATAGCAAGACTTCTCCCTTGTCCTCAGGAACAAACGTAACTACTCACAAAGTATATTCATGTTCATAATCAGAGGGGTAATAATATGCATAAAGGATCTGAACATATGATCTTCCACCAAATAAACCAACTAGCATCAACTACAAGGAGTAATCAACACTACTAGCAACCTACTAGCACCAATCCCGGACTTGGAGACAAGAATTGGATACAAGAGATGAACTAGGGTTTGGAGATGAGATGGTGCTGGTGAAGATGTTAATGGAGATTGCCCTCTCCCAGTGAGAGGAGCATTGGTAATGATGATGGTGATGATTTCCCCCTCCCGGAGGGAAGTGTCCCTGGCAGAACAGCTCTGCCGGAGCCCTAGATTGGTTCCGCCAAGGTTCCGCCTCATGGCGGCGGAGTCTCGTCCCGAAAGGTTGCCTTCTATTTTTTTCTCATCGAAAGACTTCATATAGGAGAAGACGGGCGTTAGAGAGCCACTAGGGGGCCCACAAGGTAGGGGGCGCGCCCCCACCCTCATGAGCAGGGTGTGGGCCCCCTGGCCTTCATCTTTGGAGACGATTTTTCTTTATTTATTTTATGATATTCCGTGGAGTTTCAGGACTTTTGGAGTTGCGCAGAATAGGCCTCCAATATTTGCTTCTTTTCCAGCCCAGAATTCCAGCTACCGGCATTCTCCCTCTTCATGTAAACCTTGTAAAATAAGAGAGAATAGCCATAAGTATTGTGACGTAACGTGAAATAACAGCCCATAATGCAATAAAACATGATGCAAAATGGACGTATCATCCCCTCTTCCCGATGGCTCATCGGATCCTTTATTAACGAAGATGCTTGAGCGCGCACCATATCAAGTGCCATCAGGAGAGGATGAGGGAGGGATAGAGAAGCCGAAAGCGGGCTTCATACATTGTACATCCAGACCGGGGGAATTGATGTCTCCAAGAAGGAGGATGATCAGGGAGGTGAGTCTAAAATCCCCTCCCCTCACGGAGAAAAGGGCCGCCTCTAAAGAATTGGAGGTGGAGGTTTCCAAACGAGGGAGGAAACCTTTGCCAGGGGCCCCTGCCCCAGAGGGCGTCTTCACCGCACAGCGCCCGCAAGAGGGCCATCCCTCCACCGAGTTGTAAGTGAATCAAAAGTACTTTGGTAAATATATCCTGTTTTATCTCTGAGAATAATAACCGAGTCCCATATCTTGCAGTCTGGCTCGTAGCCCTTCTCAACAGAGATCGTCTTCGGGGTTCTTCTTCCGGAGTGATGGAGAGCGAAACGCCTCCTCCTGCCTCTCCGCCCCATGGGGCGGACGACCCCGAGGTGTCATCACGGAGGATTTCTCCTGATCCGCCAAGGCCAGAAGTTAACACTTCGGCCGCCCGAAGCCCGGAGCATTCGACTCCCAAGGAGAGCCATAGGAAGAGTCCGGGGTTGTCTGGCATGCAGACAGACACACTGACGGGTCTTCTAGAGCAAGCGGCTATCCCATAGGCGCATTGTACCTTAATGGGTACGGTGTTTGAGAGGATTTCATCCGCCAAAAGTGGGTTGGATGAAGCTTTTACAAGCCTGCTCAAAGGCTTTGAGGTACACCAAGTAATATGTATATTGTCAGATGTACCGCACATGCTAGATGTGCTCTCTGTAGATAGTAGCCCCTGAGACTCTGGTTGCCATCCAGAGGATCGAAATCCCAGGTAATGACCGCACTGTTTTTATGTGCAGGCGGCTGAGGGTCCGGTGGCTGACCGGACTGCTGATTTTGCCGAACTAAAGCGGCAGCTTGACGTGGCAGATGCCGACAACGCGCTTGTGAACAAGCGGCTTGACGAGGCCCAGGGTATGTATTTTCGGCTTGTCAACAAATATTAAGAGGAGCATGATGCTAGTATCTATAATATGTTGTGACTGCAGATGGAGCTGCTACCATGGAGACCCTTTGGACGGAGCTTGCCTGAGCTAAGGAGCAAGCCAGGAAGAGTGACGCGGCGGCCCTAAAGGCGGCTGAGGAGTTAAAAGCCGAATAGGCTGCTCATCGCCAGAGCGAGGAAAAAATAGCCAAGATGGCTGTCGAGCTGAAGGATGTCGCCGACCGATATGAGCTCCTTGAAAAGGAAAACCAAGCGAAAGCGGCTGACCTGAATGAGGCCTTGGAAGCAGCTAAGGAGACTCGCTCTGAGATCAGAGCGGCAAAGGAGGAGCTTCGTCAAGCCGGAGATATCATGGCTGGGAAGCCCTTTCTGTTGCAGACGAAGTTCGGAGATCCGAAGTATGCCCCTCTAGATCAATTATGGAGTGCTGAGGACGCGTACTTGGACTTGGCCAAGAGTGCTGCTAATGCGACTGAATACTTCAAAGATCAGAAAGATCATGAGGTAGAACGGTTGTTCTGGTTGCAGTTTAGTGCTCCAAAGCATCCACTGACAAATGGCGGAATGGGCTAAGCTCCATAGGTTATCCGGGCTTGCCATGAGGTCTGTCGTGGATCATCTTTGGCCGAAGGGACCAAGGCCAGATAGTTATTTTGGTTTAGTGCAACAATTCCTTGGTGCTGTGACGCATATCAGCGCTGTGAAAGAGGTCGGCATGCATAAAGGGTGCACAGATGGCTCTCGCCCATGTTAAGACATACTGGGTAGGGACGGAGGCCACCGCTATTGCAACCCGGGGTCCGGCTGGAGGCCAGCACCCGGCCGAGCACTACTTTGAAGAAGTCCTAGAAGGTGCCCGCTTAATAGAGGCTCATTGCTCGAAGAGTACCATGTTCGAGTGACATGTATCTGAATTGTAAAAACAATGTGATATTGATTATAAAGGCTGTGTTTATACTTTCGCCTGAAAGTATTATAGTGCCTCATGTGCGGCCGTTTTATGTATGTATGTATATAACCTGAAAGTTAGCAGTCGTCAGCTTCCGCCCCCACGCATATAATGCGGGGTGTTCAAAAAAAGCACGTAATCACACTTGACCCAATGTCTTGGTCCATTAAGGAGGTGATAGCACGGCGAACCAGGCAATCGGACTATATAGCTTTAACACTTTCACTTAGCCATAGGAGTTTGACGGTGGGGCTACTATATAGCCCCTGGTACATTCGCGTTCATCCGAATATGGTGCGCGTACATACGTGACCCGGAAACCGGTCCTTCGTTAATGCGGAGAAATCGCGACGATTCCGTTGAGTCATCGAGTGGTTGACCAGTCTCTCGCTTTATCATGACAGTCAGTTTTCGGCTTTCTCTACTGAGGTGCTCACCTAGATGAACCAGGGCACAATCACAGTAGTTCTCCCGGTGCCCCCTTAGCCGATAGAGCGGAATGTAAGGCAGCAAAACACGGGAGCCGGGCAAACCCAACATTTGACGAAAGACATGATTCAGAGCTGATGCATATAAGGCCAAACTTGCGACGCCGAACACTCCCTAAGGTATTCGGACTTTATGACATATACTGGGCAGAGTAACGCCCTCGATAATGAGCCCTATGTTTGCAGATACATGCATTGGTCTGGCGTGACGAAATGTCAAGAACGCCAGTATCCCTCTCAGTTCTGTTAAGTGTCAGAGGGTATGAAGCAACAAGAGATAGTAAAAAAGGTTTACACAGGGTCTTAATCTAAAAAGAAACCTTTGAGCGGGGCCCTGCTGCTCGTCTGCGCCTTTATCTCCGTTGTGCCGTATTCTGGAAGGGTGTAGCACGTTGATCATCTGACAAAAGGAAAAACCCAGGTGAAAGGATTCATGCGAAGAGTTGGTTAATCTAAACAAACCATGAAAATGCAATATGTTATTGTATTAATAGGGTCGAGCCGAATTATGGGCTTCTTTTTGTGAGTAGCCCCTAGCACCACCAATGGGGGTATATCTATTAACCCAAGCTCAGGTTCATCTGAGCTGTTTACATCTGGTGGGGAGCCGGACTCGCCTAACTGTGTCCGTGGTCCTGACGAACGACCGTTTATTCTGGTTGGAGGGGTCGCTCAGTGTTCGGCTGCTAGAGCCGCCACATATTCTTCCGCATGTAAGGAATGCTCTGTATTTCCGCTAACTGTAATGACGCCGCGTGGACCGGGCATCTTAAGTTTAAGATAGGCGTAGTGCGCTACTGTGTTAAAACGAGTGAGGGCCGTTCTCCAGAGTAGTGCGTGATAGCCGCTTCAGAATGGAGCGATGTCGAAGATTAGTTCTTCGCTTCAGAAGTTGTCGGGAGAACCGAATACAACCTCTAGTACTAGAGAGCCCGTGCAGCGGGCCTCGATGCCTGGTATCACTCCTTTAAAGGTAGTATTACTTTGGCTGATTCTTGACGGGTCTATCCCCATTTTGCGAACCGTGTCCTGATATATCAGGTTAAGACTACTTCCGCCGTCCATGAGGACTCGTGTGAGATGGTATCCATCAATTACTGGGTCGAGAACTAAGGCAGCCAATCCTCCGTGCCGGATACTAGTCGGATGATCCCTGTGATCAAAGGTGATCGAGCAGGCTGACCAGGGATTGTATTTGGGGGCAACGGGCTCTGCAGCGTATACGTCTCGGAGTGCGCGTTTGTGCCTTCTCTTTGGAATGTGAGTTGCGTATATCATATTCACTATTTTGACTGCTGGTGGAAATTTTTTCTGTCCCCCAGTATTCGGCTGGCGAGGCTCATTTTCGTCTTCACTTGGCCTCTCCCTCCCCTTGTGTTCGGCATTTAGCTTGCCGGCCTGCTTAAAAACCCAGCACTCTCTGTGGGTGTGGTTTGCAGGCTTTTCGGGGGTGCCATGAATCTGACATAACTTGTCTAGAATCTTATTTAGGCTGGACGGTCCATCTCTAATGCCTTTAAATGGCTTCTTCCATTGACCGGGTCGAGAGCCCCTGAATCCGGTGTTGACCGTCATGTTATCTGGGCTGTCTTCATTGTTTCGATGCTTGTTTTTATTGCGTCGCAGCTTCCCGTTGCCATCCCTGACTTCGGATGTGCCTGGGTCGCTGGTGCCGCTACGGGCCAACCAGCTGTCCTCGCCCGCGCAAAAGCGGGTCATAAGGCTTGTAAGGGCTGCCATTGTCCTCGGCTTTTCTTGACCGAGGTGTCTGGCGAGACATTCGTCGTGGATACTGTGTTTGAAAGCTGCTAAGGCTTCGGCATCCGGATAGTCGATGATTTGATTCTTCTTAGTAAGAAATATGTTCCAAAGTTTTCGGGCTGACTCTCCAGGCTGTTGAATTATGTGACTTAAATCGTCTGTGTCCGGAGGTCGGACATAGGTCCCTTGAAAATTGGCCCTGAAAGCATCCTCAAGTTCCTCCCAACTTCCAATGGAGTTTTCAGGGAGGCTTTTCAACCAGTGCCGAGCTGGTCCTTTCAACTTGAGGGGTAGGTATTTAATGGCGTGGAGATCGTCTCCGTGAGCCATATGGATATGAAGGATAAAGTCCTCAATCCAGACCCCAGTGTCTGTTGTTCCGTCATATGCCTCTATATTTATGGGCTTAAATCCCTCTGGAAATTCATGATCCAGCACCTCATCGGTGAAACACAGGGGGTGCGCGGGACCCCTGTATTTGTATTTGGACGGTTGTTGTGTTTGGTGTTAATTCCGAGCTGGTATTCCATCGGTATGATCGTTTTGGTGGCTGTGATCCTGCACCGGAGCATGTTTTCTAGATCCATAGATGGACCTGGGTACACCGACTCTTTTGTCCAGGAGCTCACGTAAATCGTGTGCTGACTTGTGTGCGGCATCAGTAGCCGCTCTGTCGCGGCCACGGGGTGGTTGGTCTGGCTGATCGGCCATATTGTTTTTCGATGGAATGGGCTCTATGGCCTCATCATCGAGTTCAGGCAGCATCTTACGCTTTGGGTAGCTCTTTGTGTGGTGATCATCGCCATATTTTTCTTCAGTGTTAAGCACTTTGTTCCATCTGCGGTTGAGCATATCCTCCACGGCCTTAAGCCTTTGCTTCTGCTTTTTCAAGCTCTTCGCGGTGGCAATAAGCCTTCGATGGAGGTTCTCTTGTTCCAAGTGTTTTTCCGGGATGATGAATGCATCATTGTCCGGACTGTTCTCCTCTCCGAAGACAGGTTGGTGAATTTTACCCTCGAGATCGGCATCGTCTGACGTTGGCTCTGGACTATGTGTACCATCCCCTGGCTCATCCTGCTCCATCGATGGGTCCATGGGGTCGTCGTTTCCATTGGAGTCGACCGGAGTGTTATTCTTTCTTGCGCTATTTTTACTATGGCTGGATTTAGAGCGGCGCCTATGGTGTTGCTTTGGTGGTTTATCGAGGGGATTATCCTTCGTTGTATCATCGCCATCGCCTTCTTTTGGTGTGTACACCATATATATATATATCATATGATGAGGTGGTAGTCCAGCGCCCGGTGGGCGGTGGTTCCTGTTCTTCTCCTGCATCACCGTAAATACTGTCGATGTCTTCGGAGTCGAAATCCAGCGTGTTGGTTAAGTCATCGACAGTGGCTATGAAGTGGGTGGTGGGTGGGGAACGAATTTCTTCATCGTCCGCTTCCCACTCGAGCCGGACATAGTTCGGCCAAGAGTCTCCTGACAAAGAGAGAGACCTTAATGAGTTTAGCACATCACCCAAGGGCGAGTGCTAGAAGATATCCGCGGAGGTGAACTCCATAACCGGCGCCCCATTAGATTTGATAGGCACGGGCGTACGCGGTTCGAATCCTGTAGCCGGAGACAAGTCCGAGGATCCGATGGTACCGACCTCATAGGAGGTGGGATCAGTGTACGGCTCCAAGGCCGATGAGTGTGCGGCCTCCGTGGCGGGGTCCAGCCACCCGTCCTTAGATGGTGCAATCTGCTCCGGATTGATTCCCGGGGCAGCCGCAGGCGCGATCCCCCGAATACTGTCCGGTGGTAGATCTAGGTCATGACCGTCGTGACTATTTGACGCACCTGACATGGGCTCAAATCCGTCGAAGATCAAGTCTCCGCGGATGTCGGCAGTGTAGTTCAAGCTTCCAAACCTGACCTGATGGCCAGGGGCGTAACTATCGATCTGCTCCAGATGGCCAAGTGAATTGGCCCGCAGTGCAAAGCCGCCGAATACAAAGATCTGTCCGGGGAGGAAAACCTCCTCCTGGACCGTGTTGTTGAAGATGATTGAAGGAGCCATCGAGCCTTATCGCGACGGCATGGTGGAACTCTCAATGAAAGCACCAATGTCGGTGTCAAAACTGGCGGATCTTGGGTAGGGGGTCCCGAAATGTGCGTCTAAGGCTAATGGTAACTGGAGGTTGGGGACACGATGTTTACCCAGGTTCGGGCCCTCTCGATGGAGGTAATACCCTACTTCCTGCTTGATTGATCTTGATGATATGAGTATTACAAGAGTTGCTCTACCACGAGATCATTGAGGCTAAACCCTAGAAGCTAGCCTATGATTATGATTGTTCTTGTCCTACGGACTAAACCTTCCAGTTTATATAGACACCGGATGGGGCTAGGGTTACACAGAGTCGGTTACAGAGAAGGAGATCTACATATCCGAACCGCCAAGCTTGCCTTCCACGCAAAGGTGAGTCCCATACGGACACGAGATGAAGTCTTCAATCTTGTATCTTCATAGTCCAATAGTCCGGCTAAAGCATATAGACCGGCTGTCCGAGGACCCCTTAATCCCGTACTCCCTCACCCGTATCACTCGGTCCTCACGTCGTCTTCTCACTCCGCTGGACGCCGTCGCAAGCGATCCGGTCGATCGCGGTTCCAACGGTGGGTGAGGTACGCGGTGGCTCGTCAGGCGTTCACCCCTTGGTCGCGGCAATCGAGCCCAACATATTTCACTACGGTCCAGTCAACCTGTCGACTGACTTAGCAGACATGCTTTACCAAAGCGGTAGCTGTGACCCTGCGGCAGAAGTCCTTATGGTCGACTCCCATCGCAACCCACCTGGTTTCCGTCGCAGCGGCGACAACGGTGGCAGCGATGGCCCGTCGTACGACCACGAGGAATATCAGCCCCAACCTCTCAACTCGCAGCAGAGGAGGAGCTACACCGCCGCAACATGGAGGCACTCTAGACCCCCATTGTTGGGGAGACCACCAATGCTCGGGCCTTGGAGGCAGTGCGCTTGGCCAAGCTGGCTGAGCGCACTTGTTTGGAGAATCTCCAACTCTCTCTCGACGATCGTGCCCGTTGACTGATCCCCGATTCCAGTCGACGTCCACGACAGTTGTTTCCACCAAAAACTCAGGTATTCTGCACACTGATCCAGAATCTTGCAGCTGCTGCGCGTATTGCAGAGTCCATTCAACCGTCCCGTTCAGAGGCTGGAAGAGGGTTGGAACAAATCAGGGCGCTGATCCGAGCAGTGAGAGACCTGAACTCCGCCGACTCCCAGTCGCGGAACAGAATCCACAGATCAATAAGAGCAGACACTGTTCAATTGGCACACAGTCCTGGGTCGCCTTTGCGGCGTGAGGATCGTGATCACCGCCGAGATCGGCACCTGGGAAGTGCTCATGGAGAGTATGATCGTGAATATGCTCGCGACAACCACCGTCGAGCGCCTTCGCCCCTTCCGAGGGACGGGTCATACGCGCCCCGGCGGTATGATGACATGCATCTGTATGGAAATGACCATAGAGTTCCAGTTGACCCAAGAGAGCCTGGCTTTGACACAAGGTCAGTCCTTGTTCAGGGTTTGGTCGATCGGAATAGAGCATACAGAGAGGGGCTGGATAGAGACATGCCCAATGGAAGCAGGGTCCATGTTTTTGGCCCTGAGTGTTTCGGGAGAGCCATCAGAGCCACTGAGATCCCGCACAACTTCAGATTGGCGACTGGCGTCAGTAAGTTCACAGGAGAATCGAAGCCCAACACTTGGCTTGAAGATTACTGAGTGGTTGTACACATTGGTGGCGGCAGCGATGAGGTGGCCATGAAGCACCTCCCTATGATGCTTGAAGGTTCTGCCAGGGCCTAGCTGAATCAACTGGCCCCTAGGAGCAATTTGAGTTGGGATGAGTTGGCCTAAGTGTTTACCAGAACATTTGAGGGCACCTGCAAGAGACCTACTGGTCTGCCAGAATTGCAGCATTGCATGCAGAAACCGAATGAAACCTTGAGAGACTATATCCAGAGATGGATCACTATGCACCACACAGTGGAGAATGTGTCAGCTCACCAATTAGTCTGTGCCTTTAAAGAAGGCATTTGCTACAGAGAACTCAATCTGAAATTCGGTCGAACCGGAGATATGTCTCTGGCTCGGATGATGGAGATTGCCACCAAGTACACTAACGCCAAAGAAGAAGACCGACTCCGGAGTGGTAAGAATAGACCAGTCACCCAGGACACCGAAGGAGGAAATTCCAGTCGGAAATAGAAGCGAAAGGCTGATGCAGCAGTGTTGAATCAAGGAAAGTTCAAAGGGAAGCCCAAAGGGCCTTGGACCCCTAACAAAGTGAAGGACCAAGCAGGAAATGATGTGATGGATTTGCCATGTCATATTCACACCAAGAAGGATGAGGAGGGGAACCTGATTCTCCCCAAACATACGACTCGACAATGTCGACTCCTAATCCAGAGCTTCCGAGAAAGCCAACCCAGTGAGAAGGACAAAGAGTCCGATAAGGAGGAAGACAAGGATGATGATGGTGGTTACCCCAATGTTAATGCCACCTTGGTGATTTTTGTTGATCTCGAGAGCAAAAGTCGACTGAAAGTCATTAACAGAGAGGTGAACATGGTTGCTCCAGCAACACCAAAGTACTTGAAGTGGTCAAAAAACCTATTACATTCGACCAGTCCGACCACCCGCCACGCGTTGCTACCCCTGGACGGTACGCACTGGTGGTCGACCCAGTCGTTGGGGGCACCCGACTGGCCAAGGTTTTGATGGATGGTGGCAGTGGTCTGAATATCCTATATTCCGAAGCCCTCAAAGGAATGGGCATTCCGATGTCCAAGCTCAGTGAGAGCAACATGCGATTCCACGGAGTCATCCCAGGAAAGAAGGACTCACTCGATCATATCTCTGACGTGATTTTCAGCGATGAGAAGAATTACCGCAAGGAAAAGTTGACGTTTGAGGTTGTGGATTTCCAGAGTGCCTATCATGCCATTTTGGGCAGACCTGCCTATGCTAGCTTCATGGCTCGATCGTGTTATGTGTACCTCAAGATGAAGATGCCTGGCCCCAAAGGCGTGATAACAGTCTTCGGTAACCGGCAAAGAGCAGAAGACTGTCTTCAGGACGGTGCAAAGATAGCAAATGAGTAGATGGCAGCAGTGGAGTTTCAAGAGTACCAGAAGACTGCAGATCCAAGTGATTTGCTGCGTGCCAAGAAGCCTGCCTTGGAATCCGCATTTCAGTCGGCTAGCGAGACCAAGCCAGTCCACATTCACCCGACCGACCCCAATGCTGCTCCGACCCATATCTCAGCGACACTCGACAACAAATAGGAAGAAGCACTCATCCAGTTCCTCCGTGAGAACTGGGACATCTTTGCATGGAAGCCATCTGACATGCCAGGTGTATCCAGGGGACTGGCTGAGCACCGTTTGCGAGCCAACCCAAAGGCAAAACCTGTTAAGGAGCATCTCCATTGGTCCGCCGCGGAGAAGAGAAAGGCAATTGGCGAGGAGATGGCTCGGCTTTTGGCCGCTGAGTTCATCCGTGAGATATACCACTCCAAGTGGCTTGCCAATGTCGTTATGGCTCCCAAGAAAGATAAATCACTTTGGATGTGTATTGACTTCAAGCAGATCAATCAGGCCTTCCCGAAAGATCATTTTCCTCTACCCTGCATCGACCAGATAGTCGATTCAACTGCGGAATGTGAGCGACTATCCTTTTTGTATGCTTATTCTGGGTACCATCAGATCCGATTGTATGGGCCCGATGAAATAAAGACAGCTTTCATCACTCCGTTCGGGTGTTTTTGCTATGTTACTCTGCCCTTTGGCCTCAAGAATGCTGGTGCCATGTTCATGCACATGATTTAGAAGTGCCTGCTCACTCAAATCAGTCGGAATGTGGAAGTATACATGGATTACATAGTGGTTAGGTCACGCAAAGGTTCCGACCTGCTGACTGACCTCCCTGAAATCTTTCCCAATCTAAGAAGGTATGATATCAAGCTCAATCCATCAAAATGCACATTTGGAGTCCCTGGCGGAAAGTTACTTGGTTTTCTCATTTCCGAACGAGGGATCGACGCGAATCTAGAGAAGATTGGCACAATCCTACGAACGAAGCGCCCAGTGGTGTGCACGATGTTCAGAAGCTTACTGGTTGTTTGGCTGCATTGAGCCGATTCATCTCACACCTCGGTGAAAAGGCAATGCCTCTTTACCGACTGATGAAGAAGTCTGACAAGTTCGAGTGGAATAACGAAACTGAAGTAGCATTTGAGGAGCTCAAAGCCCTGCTTTCCACCCAGACGGTGCTTGCTGCCCTAGTTCGCAAGGAGCCTTTACTGCTTTACATCGTAGCCATGGGATAAGTTGTTAGCACAATGCTCACGGTCGAGCAGGAAGAAGAAGGCAAAGCCTTCAAAGTTCAGCGCCCTGTGTCTTACATTTCAGAAGTCTTAACCCCGTCCAAGTAGAAATACCCTCACTATCAGAAGCTTGTTTATGGGATTTACCTAACCACAAAGAAGGTTGCACACTATTTCTATGATCACTCAGTTTCAGTCGTCAGCGATGCTCCATTGTCAGAAATTCTGAATAACAGAGATGCAACTGGTCGAGTGGCAAAATGGGCGATTGAACTTCTTCCTTTAGATATCAAGTTTGAGGAAAAGAAGGCCATCAAGTCTCAAGCAATTGCAGATTTCCTCGCAGAGTGGACAGAACCACAACAGCCGACTTAGATTCAGTCGGAACATTAGACCATGTTCTTTGATGGATCCAAGATGTTGAATGGCTCTGGTGCAGGGGTGGTCTTAGTGTCCCCACGAGGAGACAAGCTCAGTTATGTCCTCCAGATTCACTTTGATTCTTCAAACAATGAAGCTGAGTATGAGGCACTATTGTATGGGTTGCGTATGGCCATTTCGCTCGGCGTCCGACGCTTGATGGTATATGGTGACTCAGACTTATTGGTTAATCAGGTAATGAAGGAATGTGACGTCAATAGTCCCGCAACGACTGGTTATTACAATGCGATGAGAAAGCTAGAGAAGAAGTTTGAGGGGTTAGAGCTCCACCACATACCACGGATCAAGAATCAAGCTACTGATGATTTGGCGAAGATAGGTTCCACACGGAAGCCTATCCCCAACAACGTGTTCTTAGAGCATCTTGTTAGTGTCAAAACCGGCGGATCTCGGGTAGGGGGTCCCGAACTGTGCATCTAAGGCTAATGGTAACATGAGGCGGGGGACATGATGTTTACCCAGGTTCGGGCCCTCTCGATGGAGGTAATACCCTACTTCCTGCTTGATTGATGATATGAGTATTACAAGAGTTGATCTACCATGAGATCGTAGAGGCCAAACCCTAGAAGCTAGCCTATGATTATGATTGTTGTTGTCCTACAGACTAAAACCTCCAGTTTATATAGACACCGGAGGGGGCTAGGGTTACACAGAGTCGGTTACAGAGAAGGAGATCTACATATCCGAATTGCCAAGCTTTCCTTCCACGCAAAGGAGAGTCCCATCCGGACACGGGACGAAGTCTTCAATCTTATATCTTCATAGTCCAACAGCCCGGCCAAAGTATATAGTCTGGCTGTCCAAGGACCCCTTAATCCCGGACTCCCTTAGTAGCCCCTGAACCAGGCTTCAATGACGATGAGTCCGGCATGCAGATTGTCTTCGGCATTGCAAGGCGGGTTCCTCCTCCGAATACTCCATAGAAGATTTTGAACACGAGGGTCGTGTCCGGCTCTGCAAAACAAATTCCACATACCACCGCAGAGAGCACAATATTCCACAAATCTAATCTGCTGACATCTTTTCACAGCGTGACATCACGCCACGGCCCAGTCATTATTCGAACTGTTTTTCTCAGCCTGCCACTACACGCGTTACGAGGCGGTTTTGTTGGCACGTCTTGTCGAAGCAGAGATCGTGTCCCCCTTATCACGGGATTCTCTTAAATACAGGTGTGGGTAACCCAACCATGTTTGTTAATATGACTCCTCGATTTTAGGCAAGTTCCAAACGGTCACGCGGGGGACGCTTGATATTCACCCCCTTTATAAAGGGGCCAAGGTCTTTATCTTTTTATACCCACGATCGATCCTCCCCTTCCCACCTCGAGTTCCAACACCCAAGGCTCAGGCTTAAGCGCTTCGGACCTTCAATCATGTCCGAGTCCAACCTTCAAGGCCGATGGATGGCCTTCTCTGTCACAGAGAAGGACATCAACAAGCTCAGGGAGGCCAGGTATCTGACTGCTGAAATCCTGCATAGGCTGCCTGCTCAAGGGCAGGTCATCCCCACTCCCTAACCCAACGAGAGCGTCGTATTCGTTTCCCACTTCCTCCGAGGGCTAGGCTTTAGTCTTGATCCCTTTGTTAGAGGGCTCATGTTCTATTACGGGCTAGATTTCCATGATCTAGCTCCGGATTCCATCCTTCACATCTCGTCGTTTATCGTCGTGTGTGAAGCCTTCCTCCGCGTCACCCCACACTTCGGCCTGTGGATCAAGACCTTCAATGTGAAGCCGAAGATGATCGATGGGCGACACGCGGAGTGCCGAGGTGCTATAATAAGCAAAGGCGTCGATGCCCTATGGCCCAAGGGTTCCTTCCCGGAGGTGTCCGACTTATGGGAACGGGAGTGGTTCTACATCACATCTCCCCGAGGCACAAAGCAGACGGCCGCCCGTGCCTTCCGCTCGGGCCCTCCGCCTCAACTGGCGTCATGGGTCAACAAGGGACTGGACTGGGGGCCAGCTAATGACGTACCGACATTGCAAAGCCGCATTCGGGATCTTCTCAAGAGGGATGTCAGTCTTGTCAAGGTAATGCAAATAATGCTAGTTCGTCGGGTCCTGCCGTGCTAAAGTCGATCTCTCTGTATGTGGGAGTTCAACCCAGAAGGACCGCGAACTATTCAACAATTCTTCGGCATGACGCTCGAAGGAATGTACAGATTGATCTTCGGATCACGAATAAAGTGTCCGGACACCACCGAGGATGCGGGCCTGAACTGCAATCATCCGGATACCCAAGTAAGTAGTTCTGCAACCAAACATGTCGTCTTTTTACTTGTCACAACATCATTTTGAGAAAATCGCTCTCGGCCAGGACTGGATAAGAAAGGCGGAGAGGATCAGGTGTTCGACCCCCCTTCCCGAAGGCTCGCCGGATCCTTTATTAACCAGGATGCTTGAGCGCGCACCATATCAGGTGCCATCAGGAGAAGATGAGGGGAGGAATAGAGAAGCCACAGGCGGGCTTCATACCTTATACATCCGAGCCGGGGGAGTAAGTGCCTCCGCTAAGGAGGATAATCGGGGAGGTGAATCCAAAATCCCCTCTCCTTAGGGAAGAAAAGGGCTGCCTTCGAAGACTTGGAAGCGGAGGTTTCCAAATGAGGTAAGAAACATTTGCCAGGGGGCTCTGCCCCGGAGGGCGTCCTCACCGCACAGCGCCCCGCAAGAGGGCCAGCCCTCGGCCGAGCTATAAGTGAATCAAAAGTACTTTGGTAAATATATCCTGCTTTATCTCTGAGAATAATAACCGAGACCTATCTCTTGCAGTCTGGCTCATAGCCCTTCTCAATAGAGCTCGTCTTCGGGGGATCTTCTTCCAGAGATGATGGAGAGCGAAACGCCTCCTCCTGCCTCCCGGACGACCCCGAGGTGTCGTCACGGAGGATTTCTCCTGATCCGCCAAGACCAGAAGTTAACACTTCAGCCGCCCGTAGCCCAGAGTATTTGGCTCCCAAGGAGAGCAATAGGAAGAGTCCGGGATTGCCCGGCACACAGCCGGACACACTGACGGGTTTTCTAGAGCAAGCGGCTATCTCAGAGGCGCATCGTACCTTAATGGGTACGGTGTTTGAGAGGATTTCATCCGCCAAAAGCGGGTTGAATGAAGCTTTTACGACCCTGCTCAAAGGCTTTGGGGTACACAAAGTAATATGTATATTTTCAGCTGTACCGCACACACTAGGTGTGCTCCATGTAGATAGTAGCCCTTGAGACTCTGGTTGCCATCCATAGGTGGAAAACAGAGGATCATAATCCCACGTAATGATCACGCTGCTTTTATGTGCAGGCGGCTGAGGGTCCGGTGGCTGACCGGACTGCTAATTTTGCCGAGTTGAAGCGATAGCTTGACGTGGCGGATGCCGACATCGCGCTTGTTAACAAGCGGCTTGACAAGGCCCAGGGTATGTATGTTCAGCTTGTCAGCAAATGTTAAGAGGAGCATGATGCTAGTATCTATAATATGCTATGACTGCAGATGGTGCTGCTGCCTGATACATCTCCAACGTATCTACTTTTCCAAACACTTTTGCCCTTGTTTTGGACTCTAACTTGCATGATTTGAATGAAACTAACCCGGACTGACGTTGTTTTCAGCAGAACTGCCATGATGTTGTTTTATGTGTAGAAAAGAAAAGTTCTCGGAATGTCCTGAAAATCCATGGAGGCACCTTTTGGAATTAATAAGAATTTCTGGGCAAAAGAAATACACCAAGGGGCCCAAGGCCTGTCCATGAGATAGGGGGGCGCCCCCCCTGTAGGCCCCCCTGGACCTCCATCGACCTCAACTCCAACTCCATATATTCACGTTCAGGGAGAAAAAATCAGAGAGAAAGTTTCATCGCGTTTTACGACATGGAGCCGCCGCCAAGCCCTAATCTCTCTGGGAGGGCTGATCTGGAGTCCGTTCGGGGCTCCAGAGAGGGGGATTCGTCGCCGTCCTCATCATCAACCATCCTCCGTCACCAATTTCATGATGCTCACCGCCGTGCGTGAGTAATTCCATCGTAGGCTTGCTGGACGGTGATGGGTTGGATGAGATTTACCATGTAATCAAGTTAGTTTTGTTAGGGTTTGATCCCTAGTATCCACTATGTTCTGAGATTGATGTTGCTATGACTTTGCTATGCTTAATGCTTCTCACTAGGGCCCGAGTGCCATGATTTCAGATCTGAACCTATTATGTTTTCATGAATATATGTGTGTTCTTGATCCTATCTTGCAAGTCTATAGTCACCTATTATGTGTTATGATCCGACAACCCCGAAGTGACAATAATCGGGATACTTCTCGGTGATGACCGTAGTTTGAGGAGTTCATGTATTCACTATGTGCTAATGCTTTGTTCCGGTTCTCTATTAAAAGAAGGCCATGAGAGGGTAGGACAAAAGATGTCATGCAAGTTCTTTTCCATAAGCACGTATGACTATTTACGGAATACATGCCTACATTACATTGATGAACTGGAGCTAGTTCTGTGTCACCCTATGTTATAGCTATTACATGAGGAATCACATCCGGCATAATTATCCATCACTGATCCATTGCCTACGAGCTTTTCATATATTGTTCTTCACTTATTTACTTTTCCGTTGCTACTGTTACAACTGCTACAACAACCCAAAAACATTTATCTTTACTTTTGCTACTGTTACCATTATTATCATACCACCTTGGCTACTAAATACCTTGCTGCAGACACTAAGTTATCCGGGTGTGGTTGAATTGACAACTCAACTGCTAATACTCAAGAATATTCTTTGGCTCCCCTTGTGTCGAATCAATAAATTTGGGTTGAATATTTTACCCTCGAAAGCTGTTGCGATCCCCTACACTTGTGGGTTATCAAGACTAATTTCTGGCGCCGTTGCCGGGGAGCAGAGCTCTATTCTCCGAGTCACTTGGGATTTATAACTGTTGATCACTATGAAGAACTACAAAGACGCTAAAACCAAGATTTTACCCTCAACTACGAGGGGAGGTAAGCAACTGCCATCTAGCTCTGCACTAGATTCTCCTTCCATTATTAGTAGGCTTGCGACACCTAAACCTACTACTGCTATGAATTCTGATATGTCGCATGTTATTGATGATGCCACTTCTGCTATGCACGATGAAACTACTAATTATTAGCTAAATGGAAGCAACAGTCTCTTAATGCTAGAATGAAACCCGACCCTGCTTTTGCTACTTCACCTATTTGTGTTACTGATAAGGATCATGAATTCTCTCTTGATCCTGAAATTATTACTTTAGTTGAATCTAATCCTTTTTATGGCCTTGAATCTGAAACTATTGTGGCACATCTTACCAAGTTGAATGATATAGCTACCCTGTTTACTAATGATGAGAAGTCTCGCTATTTTTATATCCTTAAGATATTGCCGTTCTCATTAAAGGGTGATACTAAGATTTGGTATAATTCTCTTGCTCCTGGTTGTGTGCGTAGTCCCCAGGATATGATTTACTACTTCTCTGCTAAATATTTCCCTGCTCATAAGAAACAAGCTGCCTTGTGGGAAATATATAATTTTGTGCAAATCAAAGAAGAGAGTCTCCCACAAGCTTGGGGGAGGCTTCTCCAGTTACTTAATGCTTTGCCTGATCATCCTCTTAAGAAAAATGAAATACTTGATATCTTTTATAATGGACTAACTGATGATTCCTGAGCCAATTCCTGAAGCAATTCCTGAACCAATTGAGCCAATTCCTGAGCCTATTCCTAAACCCACTCCGAAGAAGAGAGGTGTTTTATTTCTCAGTCCTAAAGATATGCAAGAGGCAATGAAATCAATGAAAGAAAAAGGTATTAAAGCTGAAGATGTTAAGAATTTACCTCCTATTGAAGAAATACATGGTCTTAATATACCACCTATTGAAGAACCATATTGTCTTGATAACCCGACATAGGTAGTAAAGGTAAATTCTCTCTATAGATATGATAAAGTTGAAATCCCCTCTACTAAATTTCATAGCCCATGCTTAGATGAATTTGATGACTTTATGGCTAGACAAGAAGGTTTTAATGCTTATGTTGGTAGAGAGTTAAAGAATAATGCTTTCGAGATAGGACGTGTAAGTGATAATCTGGCTAGAGTTAAAGATGAACTTCACCTCATTAGCAAATATGCTTCTATGGTTGCTACTCAAGCTGAGTAAGTACTTAAAGCTCAAAATGATTTGCTTGATGAATTAAATAATAAAAATGACTTTGTTGTTAGAGTGGCTACTAGAACTGGTAGAATGACTCAGGAACCTTTGTATCCTGAAGGCCACCCTAAGAGAATCGAGCAAGATTCTCAAAGAAATAATTTAGAGGCACCTAGTTCTTCTAAAAAGAAGAAAAAGAAAAACGATAGGACTTTGCATGCTTCTAGTGAACCCACTGTAGACACACCTGAGAATCCCAATGATATTTCTATTTCTGATGCTGAAACTCAATCAGGTGATGAACATGAACCTAGTGATAATGTTAATGATAATGTTCATGTTGATGCTCAACCTAGCAAAAACAATGATGTAGAGATTGAACCTGTTGTTGATCTTGATAACCCACAATCAAAGAATCAACGTTATGATAAGAGAGATTTTGTTGCTAGGAAGCACGGTAAAGAAAGAGAACCATGGGTTCAGAAACCCATGCCCTTTCCTCCTAAACCATCCAAGTCCAAGGATGGTGAGGATTTTGAGCGCTTTGCTGAAATGATTAGACCTATTTTCTTACGTATGCGTTTAGTTGATATGCTGAAAGTAAATCCTTATGCTAAGTATATGAAGGATATCATTACAAACAAAAGAAAGATACCAGAAGCTGAAATTTCCACCATGCTTGCTAATTACACTTTTAAGGGTGGAATACCAAAGAAACTTGGAGATCCGGGGGTACCAACTATACCATGCTCCATTAAAAGAAATTATGTTAGAACTGCTTTATGTGATCTTGGAGCCGGTGTTAGTGTTATGCCTCTCTCTTTATATCGTAGACTTGAATTGAATAAGTTGACACCTACTGAGATATCTTTGCAAATGGCTGATAAGTCAACTGCTATACCTGTCGGTATTTGTGAGGATGTGCCTATTGTGGTTGCAAATGTCACTATCTTAACGGACTCTGTTATTCTTGATATTCCCGAGGACGATAATATGTCTATTATTCTTGGTAGACCTTTTCTTAATACTGCAGGGGCTGTTATCGATTGCAACAAAGGCAATTTCACTTTTCATGTTAATGGTAATGATCATACGATACACTTTCCGAGGAAACAATCTCAAGTTCATAGCATCAGTTCTATTGGAAAAGTTCCAACTATCATTATTGGAGGTTTTGAATTTCCTCTCCCTACTGTCAAGAAAAAGTATGATATTCTTACTGTTGGGGATTTTCATATCCCCATTGAGGTAACTTAGTGTTATTCGAAATTTCTCCGGTTCCGTGCTATTCGGAATGAGTTTGTTAACAAGACTTGATCAACCTTGTTAGTGGGTTCATTTTGACGATCAAGAGATGTATGAAACTAGAAGGCACAACCTTCTGTACCCTCTTTTTACTTTCTGTTATTTAGATTAAATAAAGCAAAAATAGTATTATCCGTCTGTTTTCTGAATTATCCGTGCATTAAAAAATAGTCCGAAAATAAAAGTGCTCCAAATGCCCTGCAAATTTAGTATGATTTTTTCTGGAATATTTGAGGATTTTAGGCACTGAAATCACTTCAGGAGGGGCAAGCACCAGGCCACGAGAGTGGAGGGCACGCCCCCCCTATAGGGCACGCCCCCTTGTCTCGTGGGCCCCTGGTGGCCCCCCTCCACTTATGCCAGCACCCACACACTTCATCTTCCACCCAAAAAAAATCCCCATCCAGCTCAAGCACGAGTTCTAGCTCGTTTTGCTGCAATTTTTGATCTCCTTGCTCAAAGCTCCATTCACAAAACTGCTTTGGGAGATTGTTGCTTGGTATGTGACTCCTCCATTGGTCCAATTAGTTTTTGTTCTAGTGCTTTATTCATTGCAAATTTTTGCTACATAAGGTGACCATGTTCTTGAGCTCGCATGTTAAATTTTTGAGGTCCCAAGCAATTCCAATGCATGATATAGGCTCTAGGCACTTGTAGGAGTAGTTGCTATCAATCTTGTTTAGTTTTGTTCACTTTTATTTGGAAGTTACTAAAATTTCAGAAATTTTCAGAAAAAGAATTATGCTTAGAAGAATGTACCAAGGTGGTTCGTCGGCAAAGAAAGGGCCAAGGATTGCTATACGTGAGCAAGATGTTGAATTGCCGAGGGATGCAAATGTACGGGCTTGTGAGTGGCCATCCTATGATTTTATGGTCGAAGTGGGCTTCAAGGAGGAATTTGACGCGTATGTGCGTAATGCCGAGCTGGAGGACTTCTTACAAGATAAGTGTCTTCAGTACTATCAATTGACTGATTCCTTTGTGTGGAGGTTCCAATATAACTGTACGCGTAATACTCCTAGTGTCATGTTTTATATTTATGATACATCTTATACCATGGATTTAGAGGATTTCACAACTGCTTGCAAACTCCTGCAGTGGGGTAATATTAATGATCCTCGCAAATCTGAATTTAGAGATTTTGCTGCTAGTATTACTGTGGGAGAATCTAGGGACATAGCACAAGCACCATAGGGAGCATTCATTTTCCGTCTATACATTATTTTGCTCTCTTTATTGGTAGATGCATTAACGGTAAGGACGAAGCTTGTCACATGTGTGTCCCTGATCTGTATGTCCTCAAGAGTGCTGTTTCAGGTTATAAAGGTTATAACTTGGGGGCAATAGTTGCACGTAGGTTGCAGAATAGTAGTAGAAAGGGAGATTTATTTGGAGGAATTTATGCAACCTGTGTGGCTAATTATCTTAATATAGCCCCACGAGAGGGGGATATGATTTTGCCTCCTGTTTATTTGGATAAAGAAGCTATGTTTGATCATCATTTTCTTGAGAGGAATGAACAATTCCTCCATTATCGACTAATCTATGACAGACGCAACGTCGTCCCTGTTACTCTTCCTGCTCCCTACCTTTTTGATTATCAGGCAAAAGGAAGATATGTTGTCACCAGGGAGGAAGCAGCTGAATACGAGAGGGGAGTGGAGGCAGCTCGCCAACATGCTGCAGCTCAGGAGGCGGTTGCCGCTGCATCTCAGTACAACCCCGGTTTCACTTATGGATATCAGCCAGGCGATCCTTGGTACTAGACCAACTTAGGCCAAAAGCCTAAGCTTGGGGGAGTACGTATTTCTCACCGACTTTACATTCATGTTCACACACTAGTCGTCGGTGCTCATACTCTTTCATTGTATTATCCATGCTAGTTTAAATTTCTTTTTCTAGTTTTCTTCTTGGGTGCTTGATAAACCTTAAGAAAAAACAAAAAAATTAGTTAGTTTAATTACCATGCTTGTATAGAATTAAAATGAAAACCCAAAAAGATTTCTAGTTCTTCTTCTTACTTGTCGGGAGCTTTCCCGTGTAAATAGTTTTCTTTTCTTTTCTTTCCTTTGGGGGTCGAGAAGACCATATTGAAAATGCTTAGTGGCTCTCATATGCATGATTGTTTATTTAATTTAGAGCCCATATTACTTGTCTTCTCTTTTGAGTTGAATGCTTGTAGATTCCAACTTAGTCCAATGCACATGCACTCTTATTATTATACACATCGCTTGGTCGTGCAAGTGAAAGGCAATAATGACGATATATGAAGGACTTATTGGGATGAGAAAAGCTGGTATGAACTCGACCTCTCTTGTTTTTGTAAATATGATGAGTTCATCGTTTCTGAGTCAGCTATTATGAAGTAAACATATTTGCAATGACATTTAGAGATTATAGTTGCTTGTGCCATGCTTGATTAGCTATGAGTTCTAATGGTTTATCCTGCGTGCCAACATGCTATTAGAATGATTATGATGTGGTATGATGGGATGGTATCCTCCTTTAAATGAATTGAGTGACTCGACTTGGCACATGTTCACGCATGTAGTTGAATCAAATCAACATAGCCTTCACGGTATTTATGTTCATGGTAGATTATATCCTACTCATGCTTGTACTCGGTGTAAATGAATTTTGATGCATGTTTATGACTGTTGTCGCTCTCTCAGTTGGTCGCTTCCCAGTCTTTTGCTAGCCTTCACCTGTACTAAGCGAGAATACTGCTTGTGCATCCAAACTCCTTAAACCCCAAAGTTGTTCCATATGAGTCCACTATATCTTCCTATTTGCGGTATTTACCTGCCGTTCTAAGTAAATTTGTATGTGCCAAACTCCAAACCTTCAAATGAAATTCTATTTTGTATGCTCGAGTAGCTCATGTTACAACTAGGGCTTCCTATATCTTCCATGCTAGGTGGGTTATTCTCACGAGGAGTGGACTCCGCTCCTCATTCACGAGAAAGGGCCGGTAACCGAGATGCCCAGTCCCATGATCCAAAAAGATCAAAGCAAATCAAAATAATTAAACCAAACTCCCCCGGGGCTGTTGTTAGTTGGAGGCACTCGTTGTTTCGAGCAAGCCATGGATTGATGCTTGTTGGTGGTTGGGGGAGTATAAACCTCTACCATTCTGTTCAGGAACTGCCTATAATGCATGTAGTATGGAAGATACATCCATCTCATAGTTGTTGCATTGACAGTGAAAGTAGCCGCTCAAAATGTTATTCAATCTCTATTTTAAAATCGAGCTCTGGCACCTCTACAAATCCCTGCTTCCCTCTGCGAAGGGCCTATCTATTTACTTTTATGTTGAGTCATCACCCTTCTATTAAAAAGCACCCGCTGGAGAGCACACTGTCATTTGCATTCATTACTATTGGTTTATATTGGGTATGACTTGACCAGATCTCTTTTACCATGAATTACAATGTTTAGTCAGTCCTTGATCTTTAAAGGTGCTCTGCATTTATGTTTTGCGGTCTCAGAAAGGGCTAGCGAGATACCATTTTGTTATATCATGTTATAATTATTTTGAGAAATTGTTGTCATCCGAGTTTTATTATTATGGCTCGCTAGCTGATTATGATATTGATATGAGTAATTGTGAGACCTAGGTGTTATTGTTAGTATGGTTAGTTCATAGTATTTGTTGAACCTGAATGATGGCTTTTCATGTTTATAACAATAAGAGCAAACAGAGTTTGTAAAAGTTTTTCTTTATCACTTTCAGTTTATCAACTAAATTGCTTGAGGACAAGCAAAGGTTTAAGCTTGGGGGAGTTGATATGTCTCCAACATATATACTTTTCCAAACACTTTTGCCCTTGTTTTGGACTCTAACTTGCATGATTTGAATGAAACTAACCCGGACTGACGCTGTTTTTAGCAGAACTGCCATGATGTTGTTTTATGTGTAGAAAACAAAAGTTCTCGGAATGTACTGAAAATACACGAAGGCACTTTTTGGAATTAATAAGAATTTCTGGGCGAAAGAAATACACTAGGGGGCCCAGGGCCTGTCCATGAGACACTGGGGCGCCCCCCCCTATAGGGCATGCCCCCTATCTCGTGGGCCCCCTAGACCTCCACCGACCTCAACTCCAACTCCATATATTCATGTTCGGGGAGAAAAAAATTAGAGAGAAAGTTTCATCACGTTTTACGACATGAAGCCGCCGCCAAGCCCTAATCTCTCTCGAGAGGGCTGATCTGGAGTCCGTTCGGGGCTCCGGAGAGGGGGATTCGTCGCCGTCGTCATCATCAACCATTCTCCATCACCAATTTCATGATGCTCACCGCCGTGCGTGAGTAATTCCATCATAGGCTTGCTGGACGGTGATGGGTTGGATGAGATTTACCATGTAATCAAGTTAGTTTTGTTAGGGTTTGATCCCTAGTATCCACTATGTTCTGAGATTGATGTTTCTATGACTTTGCTATGCTTAATGCTTCTCACTAGGGCCCGAGTGCCATGATTTCAGATCTGAACCTATTATGTTTTCATGAATATATGTGTGTTCTTGATCCTATCTTGCAAGTCTATAGTCACCTATTATGTGTTATGATCCGACAACCCCGAAGTGACAATAATCGGGATACTTCTCGGTGATGACCGTAGTTTGAGGAGTTCATGTATTCACTATGTGCTAATGCTTTGTTCCGGTTCTCTATTAAAAGGAGGCCTTAATATCCCTTAGTTTCCACTAGGACCCCGCTGCCATGGGAGGGTAGGACAAAAGATGTCATGCAAGTTCTTTTCCATAAGCACGTATGACTATTTACGGAATACATGCCTACATTACATTGATGAACTGGAGCTAGTTCTGTGTCACCCTATGTTATAGCTATTACATGAGGAATCACATCCGGCATAATTATCCATCACTGATCCATTGCCTACGAGCTTTTCATATATTGTTCTTCGCTTATTTACTTTTCCGTTGCTACTGTTACGACTGCTACAAAAACCCAAAAACATTTATCTTTACTTTTGCTACTGTTACCATTACTATCATACCACCTTTTCTACTAAATACCTTGCTGCATATACTAAGTTATCTAGGTGTGGTTGAATTGACAACTCAACTGCTAATACTCAAGAATATTCTTTGGCTCCCCTTGTGTCGAATCAATAAATTTGGGTTGAATACTTTACCCTCGAAAGCTGTTGCGATCCCCTACACTTGTGGGTTATCACTGCCGTAGAGACCCTTAGGGAGGAGCTTGCCTGAGCCAAGGAACAGGCCCGAATAAGTGATGTGGCTGCCATGAAGGTGGTCGAAGAGTTAAGAGCCGAACAGGCTGCTCATCGCCAGAGCAAAGAAAGGATGGCCAAGATGGCTGTTGAGCTGAAAGATGCCGTCGACCGCTGTGAGCTCCTTGAAAAGGAAAGCCAAGCGAAAGCGGCTACCTGAAGAAGGCCCTAGAGGTAGCCAAGGAAACCCGCTCTGACATGAGAGGGATAAGGGAGGAGCTTCGTGAAGCCGGAGATATCACGGCTGGGAGGCCCTATTTGTTGCGGATGAAGTTCGGAGATCCAAAGTATGACCCTCTGGATCAGTTGTGGAGTGTTGCAGACGCGTATGCGGACCTGGCAAAGAGTGCTGCTGATGCGACTGACTTTTACAAGGATCGGAAAGACCATGAGGCAGAAAGGTTATTCTGGTCGCATTTCAGTGCCCCGACGCGTCCGCTGCCGTTGAATGAGAGAATGGCCGCATGGGCCGAGCTCCATAGGTTGTCCGGGCTTGCTATGAGGTCTGTCATGGATCATCTTTGGCTGAAGGGACCAAGGCCGGACAGTTATTTTGGTTTGGTGCAACAATTCCTTGGTGCTGTGTCGCATATCGACACTGTGAAGAGGTCGGCATGCATGGAGGGTGGGCGGATGGCTCTTGCCCGTGTTAAGACATACTGGGCAGGGATGGAGGCCACAACTATTGCAACCTGGGGTCCGGCAGGAGGCCAGGACCCAGCCGAGCACCATTTTGAAGAAGTCCTAGAAGGTGCCGTTTAATAGAGGCTCAATGCTCGAAGAGTACCATGTTCGAGTGACATGTATCTGAATTGTAAAAACAATGCGATTTTGATTATAAAGGCTGTGTTTATACTTTTGCCTGAAAGTATTATAGTGCCTCCTATGCGGCCGTTTATGTATGTATGTATATAACCTGAAAGTTTGCAGCCGTCGGCTTCAGCCCCCCACGCATATAATGCGGGGGTGTTCGAAAAAGCACGTAATCACACTTGATCCAACGTCTTGGTCCATTAAGGAGGTGATAGCGCGGTGAACCAGGCAATCAGACTATATAGCTTTAACACTTTCACTTAGCCATAGGAGTTTGACGGTGGGGCTACTATATAGTCCCTGGTACTTCCGCATTCATCCGAATGTGGTGCGCGTACGTACATGACCGGGAAACCAGTCCTTCGTTAATGCGAAGGAATCACGAAGATTCCACTGAGTCCTCGAGTGGTTGACCAGTCTTGCGCTATATCATCACAGTCAGTTTTCGGCTTTCTCTACTGAGGTGCTCACCCAGATGAACCAGGGCACAATCACAGTAGTTCTCCCGGTGCCCCCTTAGCCGATAGAGCGGAACGTAAGGTAGAAAAACACGGGAGCCGGGCAAACCCAACTTTTGACCAAAGACATGATTCAGAGATAATGCATATAAGGCCAAACTCGCGACGCCGAACACTCCCTAAGGTGTTCGAACTTTATGACATATACTGGGCTGAGTAACGCCCTCGATAATGAGCCCTTTGTTTCCAGATACATGCATTAGTCTGGCATGACAAAGTGTCCAGAACGCCAGTATCCCTCTGAGTTGTGTTAATTGTCCGGAGGGTATGAAGCAACAAGAGACATTAAAAAAGGTTTATGCAGGGTGTCGGTGTCAAAACTGGCGGATCTTGGGTAGGGGGTCCCGAACTGTGCGTCTAGGCGGATGGTAACAGGAGACAAGGGACATGATGTTTTTACCCAGGTTCGGGCCCTCTCGATGGAGGTAAAACCCTACTCCTGCTTGATTAATATTGATGATATGAGTAGTACAAGAGTTGATCTACCACGAGATCAGAGAGGCTAAACCCTAGAAGCTAGCCTATGGTATGATTGTTGTTCGTCCTATGGACTAAAACTTTCCGGTTTATATAGACATCGGAGAGGGCTAGGGTTACACAGAGTCGGTTACTATGGGAGGAGATCTTCATATCGTATCGCCAAGCTTGCCTTCCACGCCAAGGAAATTCCTATCCGGACACGGGACGAAGTCTTCAATCTTGTATCTTCATAGTCCGGGAGTCCGGCCAAAGGTCATAGTCTGGCCATCCGGACACCCCCTAATCCAGGACTCCCTCAGTAGCCCCTGAACTAGGCTTCAATGACGACGAGTCCGGCGCGCAAATTTGTCTTCGGCATTGCAAGGCGGGTTCCTCCTCCGAATACCTCATAGAAGACGTTGAACACAAGGATAGTGTCCGGCTCTGCAAAATAAGTTCCACATACCACCGTAGAGAGAATAATATCTGCACAAATCTAATATGCTGACGTACTCCGTAGCGTGACGTCATGCCACAACCAAACCTTTATTCGAATCGTTTTACTGTCCCACCTCAGCGCATTTAGCGAGGCGGTTTCCTTGGTACGTCTTGTCAAAGCAGAGATCGTGTCCCCTTATTCCGGGATTCTCATCAATACGGGTGTGGGTAACCCAACCACGCCATTGGTATGGCTTCATAATTGAAAGTGAGTCCCAAACAGTCACGGGGAGGGCTCTTGGTATTCAACCCCTTAATAAAGGGACCAAGGCTCGACTCTTTTCTTCCAATCCAATCAAATCCGCCTCTCGCCTCGAGTTCCAACACCCAAAGCTCCAGATTCAGGCGCTTCAGACCTTCGATGATGTCCGGATCTGACCTCCAAGGCCGGTGGATGCCTTCCTCCGTTACGGAAGAAGACGTGCGAAAGCTGAGAGATGCCAGGTATCTAACCGGTGAAATCTCGCATAGGCTGCCTGCTCAAGGGCAGGCTATTCCCACTCCCCAGCCCGATGAGAGCGTGGTGTTCACATCTCACTTCCTTCGGGGGCTAGGCTTCCCGATCGATCCCTTCGTGAGGGGGCTCATGTTTTATTACGGGCTGGAATTTCACGACTTAGCTCCGGAGTCCATCCTCCAAATCTCATCATTTATTGTCGTGTGTGAGGCCTTCCTCCACGTTACTCCTCACTTCGGGCTGTGGCTTAAAACCTTCAAGGTAGAACTGAAGATGATCGAGGGGCAGCATGCTGAGTGCAGAGGTGCAACTATAAGCAAGATTGCCGATGCCCCATGGCCCGAGGGGTCTTTTCAAGAGGAGTTCGGATTATGGCAACGGGAGTGGTTCTACATCACGGCCCCCAGGGGCACCACATGGGTGACGCCGCCTGCTTTTCGCTCGGGTCCCCCACCACGACTAGCGTCATGGGTCAATAAAGGACTTAACTGGGGGGCGTCCAAGGACGTGCCCTTGCTGTAGGGCCATATTCGAGATCTTCAAGAGAGAGATATCAATTTGGCCGTAGCGGCGCAGGTTATGCTAATTCGCCGCATACTGCCCTGCAAACATCGCCCCCTCCTCCTGTGGGAATTTAATCCGGAATGGCCACGAGCTCTCCAACACTTTATGGGCACGACGCCCGTGGAGATGTACAAATTGTTCTTCGGATCATAAGCAAGGTGTCTGGACTTGTCCGAGGACGCAGGCCTGAGCTGCAATCGCCCGGATACTCAAGTAAGTAGCCCCATACCCGGACACGCCATCCGTATATTTATCATAAAACCGCCCTTAATAGAGATATCCTTTAAACAGGAGTGGATAGCGGAAGCAAGGCTTATCAGGTGTCCGGCCCCCCTCCCTGAGACCACGCCGGATCCCGTGTTGACCAGGATGCGGGAGATTGCGCCTTTTGAAGAAGGCGAAGAGGGAAACAAGGAAGCTACCGCCTCCGTGAAGGAGGCTGTAAGGAAGGGAGGAATCGAGAACTCCTCTATCCAGGGAAAGAAGAGGAACGCCTCTGAAAACCTGGAGGCGATCGCCTCAAAGCGGGGGAAGAAATCTTCGTCAGAGGGTCCGGCGCCGGAGAGTGCTCCGGTCGCATTGTGCCCCCAAGGGGACCAGCTCTCCAACGAGCCGTAAGTAAAGAGGGGGGTTTTGAAATGAGTGATATCCCTGTTTTCTTTCTGAGGAAGATGACCAAAATTTTACCTTGCAGTTCGGATCTCAACCCTTCTCAGTAGAGCTCATCTTCCGGGGATCTCCGTCCAGAGATGATGGAGAGCGAAACGCCTCCCCTAGCTGTACCATCTTGCGAGGCTGGCGACCCCGAGGTGTCGTCTTGGATGATTTCTCCAAATCCGGACTTTGAAAAAGGTCGTCGGACTAGTCCGGCACCTTTAGGTGCACGGTCGGAGGGGCTGCAGGATCTGCTCGGGCGAGCATCTATCTCAGAAGAACACCGTGTGTTGATGAACACGGTGATTAGAAGGATTTCATCCGCGGAAAGAGGATTGTACGAGGCCGCCAGGAGTTTACTGACAGATTTTGAGGTACGCGAAAAGATGTACCTTTTGACAGAGCCGCATATATAAAATGCGCCCTGTATAAATAGTAGCCCCTGAGACTCTGTGTGTTGTCAAAAATGACGGCGCACAGAGGATCATAATCCCAGGTATAACATGTCACATTTCCTATGTAGGTGGCGAGGCGTTCAGTGGCTAGCCGGACTGATGAATCTGCCGAGCTAAAGCGGCAACTTGACGTAGCAGATGGCGACATCGCGCTTGTAAATGAGCGGCTAGACGAGGCACAAGGTATGTAATGTCTCCAAAGACATCTGATAAGAGGAGCTTGATGCCCGTGCCTTATAACATATGTGCTTAATGCAGATGGTGTCGCTGCCGTGGAGAACCTTCGGGCGGAACTTGCCCGAGCCAAGGAGCAAGCGAGGAAGAGTGATGCGGCTGCCATTAAAGCGACTAAAGAGCTAAAAGCCGAATAGGCTGCTCACTGCCAGAGCAAGAAAGAAATGGCCGAGATGGCTGTAAAATTGAAGGATGCTGCCGACCGTTGTAAGCTTCGTGAAGAAGAAGATAGGGTGGCACAGAAGGACCTAGAAAAGCCGGAGATATCATGGCTGGAAAGCCCTATATGCTGCGGATGAAGTTCGGGGTCCTAAGTATGCTCCATTGGACCGGAAGTGGAGTGCGGCGAACACTTATCTGGATTTGGCGGCAAGTGCCGCGGACGCGACCTAACACTTTCGGGGTCTGGATGACCATAAATTGGAAGAACTGTTTTGGTCGCAGTTCCATAATCCAGAGCGCCCACTTTTGGTGTCTGACCGTTTGGCCGCTTGGGCGGAGCTGAACAGGTTGTCCGGACTCGCTATGAGGTACGTCGCGAGTCGTCTGTGGCCGGAAGAGCCAGAGCCGAAGAGTTATTTTAGCTTGGTGCAGCAGTTCGTTGGTTCGGTGCCGCATGTTGATGCAATGAAGAGGTCAGCGTGCATAGAGGGTGCACAGATGGCTCTTGCACGTGTCAAGACATACTGGGCGGATATGAAGGCCAGTGTTGTTGCATCCCGGGATTCGGACGAAAGCCGAGTACCTGCCAAGCACTACTTTGAGGAAGTTCTTCAGGGCGCTCGTTTAATAGAGACGCAGTGCTCGAAGGATGTTGTGTTCGAATAACATGTGCTATTGTAAAACAATATTTTGATAGGATGTAAAAGCTTTTTATACTTGTGCTTTCAAGAATTATAATGCCTCCTGTGCGACCGTTAATGTATATGTGTATATAACCTGAAAGATGGCAGTCGTTGGCTTCAGCCCCACGCATATAATGCGGGGGTGTTTGCAAAAGGCGCCTTTTCACACTTGATCCAACGTCTTGGTCCTATAAAGGAGGTGATAGCGCAGCGAACTAGGCAACCGGACTATAATGCTTTATCACTTTCACTTAGCCATAGGAGTTTGACAGTGGGGCTACTAAATAGCCCCTAGGGGCACCGCGCTCGCCCGAATTCGGGGCGTGTGTGTGCCTGACCGGGAAACGACCATTCGTTAATGCGGAGGAATCCTAAAGATTCTGGCAAGTCATCGAGTGGTTGACCAGTCTCTCGCTAGATCATGCCAGTCAGTTTTCGGCTTTCTCTACTGAGGTGCTCGCATGGCCGAACCGGGGCACAATCGTAGTAGTTCTCCTGGTGTCGCCTTAGCCGATAGAGCGGAACGTAAGGCAGCAAAACACAGGAGCCGGGCAAACCCAACATTTGACCAAAGACATGATTCGGAGCTGATGCATATGAGGCCAAACTCGCGACGCCGAACACTCCCTAAGGTATTCGGTCTTTATGAAGACGGGCCGAACAAAAGCCCTTGGTAAAAAAGCCCCTGGTGTCCAGGTACACACAAAATTCTGGCGTGGCCACATGCCAAGACGCCAGCCTCCTCCTCGGTTATAGCAAAAATCGGGGGATGTTATCAACAAGAGACAGTAAAAAAGGTTTACGCAGGGTCTTAATCTGAAAAGAATCCTTGAAACGGGTCCCTGCTGCACGTCTGCGCCTGTGTCTCCGTGGTGCCGTATCCTGGACGGGTGTAGCACGACGTTCGTCTGCAAAAGATAGGAACTTAGTGGAAAATCAACCGTGCGAGAAATCTATGTTAAAATAAACAAAGCATAATACAAAAACATGGGTAGGATTGAGCTTTATTGTCGCATGGAGCCCCTTGTACAGGGTATTGCGGCTATGAAGCCTTTGCATGTTTACGCCGGATTCGTCGAGCCATGTCCGGGGTCTTTAACGACCTTTGTAGGTGCTCTGAGTAGCAAAGCTGGGTAAGTGTGCGGCTGTCGAGGCAGCCGCACCATCCTACGTGCTCGGGGAACACTTGATATTTCCCTTTAATGAGATGATGCCTTGTGGACCGGGCACTTTGAGTGTAAGGGATGCATAATGCGGTATTGCGTTAAAGCAGGCGAAAGCTTCACGTCCCAGTAGCGCTTGATAGCGACTTATGAATGGGGTGATGTGGAAGGCTAGCATT